>NC_044996.1:1621424-1719693 GCF_008728515.1 Papio anubis | reverse complement strand
TGAGACAGAATTTTGCTCTTGTTGCCCAGGGTGGAGTGCAATGGCACCATCTCTGCTCACTGCAACCTCCACCTCCCGGCTTCAAGCAGTTCCCCTGCCTCAGCCTCCCGAATAGCTGGGATTACAGGCCTGCACCACCATGCCTGGTTAATTTTGTATTTTTAGTAGGGATAGGCTTTCACCATGTTGTTCAAGCTGGTCTCGAACTCCTGACCTCAGGTGATCCACCCGCCTCAGCCTCCCAAAGTGCTGGGATTACAGGCGTGAGCCACTGCGCCCAGCCATATTGGCACTTTTTAAGCCTCGTGTTTTTTGTTTTTTTTTTTTTTTTTTTTTGAGACGGAGTCTCGCTCTGTCGCCCAGACTGGAGTGCAGTGGCCGGATCTCAGCTCACTGCAAGCTCCGCCTCCCAGGTTTACGCTATTCTCCTGCCTCAGCCTCCCGAGTAGCTGGGACTACAGGCGCCAGCCACCTCGCCCGGCTAGTTTTTTGTATTTTTTTTTTTAGTAGAGACGGGGTTTCACTGTGTTAGCCAGGATGGTCTCGATCTCCTGACCTCGTGATCCGCCCGTCTCGGCCTCCCAAAGTGCTAGGATTACAGGCTTGAGCCACCGCGCCCGGCCAAGCCTCGTGTTTTTTAATGTCCCATTAACCAAAGCAAATCACATGATCAAGCACAGATCGGAGAGTGTGGAAAAATGGACTCTACCTCTTGCAGGGAGGAGCTGAAAGTTCCATCACAAAAGGGTATGCATCCAGGGATGGCAAGAATTTGAGGCCATTTTTGTGATCTCTCGCAGAGATTGTCCTTGGACATAAAATTCAAGGCTGGCAGTTATTTTTTTTGTTGGCACATCAAATATACCATTGTCTTGTTTTCTGGCTTCTGTAGTTTGTGTTGAGAAGTCGGCTGTCAGTCAAACTGCATAACTATAAAAGTAATCAACCTACCCACCAGCTGCTTTGAATATTTTCTCTTTGTCTTTGCTTTCCCTCAGTTTTACTATGATGTGCCTAGGTGTGGTTTTTTGTTTGTTTGTTTTATCCCGCAATTGGTTCATGTGACTTCTAGAAACTGACTTGATATCTTTTACCAGTTTGGAAATATTTCATCCATTACCTCTTCAAATGTTATCTGTGTCCCATTCTTTCTCACCTTGTTTTTCTGAACTCCAATTAAGCGTATATTAGGTCAAGCATGGTCACTCACGCCTGTAATCCCAGCACTTTGGGAGGCTGAGGCAGGAGGATTCCTTGATCCTAGGAGCTCAAGACCAACCTGGGCAACATAGTGAGACCTCATCTCTACAAAAAAAAAAAAAAAAAATGATCAAAATTAGCTGGGCATGATTGCATGTGCCTGTGGTGCTAGCTACTCAGGAGGCTGAGGCAGGAGGATTGCTTGAGCCCAGGAAGTTGAGGCTGCAGTGAGCAGAGATTGTGCCACTGCCCTCCAGCCTGGGTAACACAGCAAGACCTTGTCTTACACACACACACACACACACACATATATATATTAGACCTTCTTTCTGTATGCCCTATGTCTCTTACCTCCTTTGCCTTGTCTTTTACCATCTTTTTACCTCTCCAAGCTTTAGTCTGGTTATTTTCTTCTGACTTATCTTTCAGGTCACTAATTCTGTCTTCAACTCTTGTGTCTCCCACCCATTGAGCTGCTAATTTTAACTTGTATATTTTATATTTCTAAATTTTTCATTAGATTCTTTTTCTAGTTTCAAATTATCTGCTAAATTTCTCAATTCTGTCTTTTGTTTCCTTGAATTATTAAATATAATTATTTTAAATTCTGTATCTGATAATGCCATTATTTGGAGTCCTTGTGGCTCTGTTTTTATTATATTACTTTTCCAATTTCATTTTTATTACATTTCCTTTTCTCCTTATGACATTTTTTGTTTGTTTTTAAGACAAGGTCTCACACTGTCACCTAGGCTGGAGTGCAGTCATAGCTCACTATAACCTTGAACTACTGGGCTCAAGCAATCCACCTGCCTAGGCCTCCCAAGTGCTGGGATTGCAGGCATGAGCCACCATGCCGGGCCTTGTCCTGGTTATTTTTTATTGAGTGCTGGACATTGTGAATGGAAAACTATAAATCATTTGAGGCCGAGGACAATGTTATCTTCCTCCAGAGAAAATTTACATTTGTTTCTGGCAGGCAGCTGGGGCACTGGAAATCCTGGTCACCTTAATTCAATTTTCAGGGATTGAAAGAGCTCAAATCTTGACTACAGTCCCTTAGGGGACGAGGATGCAGTCCTTTAGAGGGCTATTCTATTTCCCGTTTACACTTATTCCTAGACCTTTGGGTTTCCAACCCAAAGCATGAGGGGCTTACTAGGGCCCTCCTCCTTGGTGAGCCCTGAACTCTGATTTTTGACCCCTTACCTCATAAGTCTACTAACAGTTCTGCTCAGCTTCTTGGGCCCTCAGCTGTCTGCTGGAATTAGCGGATGGCCATAGGGGATAAGCAGCCTTAAATGCTGAGCTCATCTCTCAGCTCATTTCCTTTCTCCCATATCTTGGTCCCATATGCTTCACCACCTATTATCACTTGGATATTTTCAAGCAAATATTTTCCCTATTTTATTGAGTCTGTTTAGTTGTTCCCAGTGGATGTCGTGGTTCAAATTACTTATTTTGTCATTGCCAGACACAGAAGTCATTCAGCACTAGGTGTTAGGCTCTATTTATATTGTTGGGTCTACATATAATCTTGCTTCCAAGTACTGCATAGCACTCCCTAATATTTTATCTGCTTCTTCAGTCACTGCAAATAATGCTGCCATGACCTTTGTCATGCAGGCCATTGCTCTGTCACCCAGATTGGAGTGCAGTAGCATGAACATGGCTCACTGCAGCCTCAACCTTCTGGACTCAATGGATCCTCCTGCCTAAGCCTCTCACGTAGCTGGGACCACAGGCATGAGCTACCACATGCGGCAAATTTTTGTATTTTTTGTAGAGAAAGAGTCTCACCATGCTGCCCAGGCTGGTCTCAAACTCCTAGCTTCAAGTAGTTCTCCCACCTCAGCCTCCCAAAGTGCCATGATTACAGGCATGAGCCACCACGCCCAGCCAAGAATTTTTGTGATGTATACCCAAGAGCAGAATTACAGAGAATTACCAGAATTACCCAACCTAGTGTACACTTTATTTGACAGGATACTGACATATTGTTCTCCAGAATGGTTGTGTTGGTCTGTATCTCCACCAGCAGTACATGAGCGCTCTCTAGCCACACATCCCTGCCAGCATTTGCTATTGCCTGCATTTCTAGGTGTGTGCATATTTGTCAATCTAATGGGTATGCAGTGATACTGTTGTTTTGATTTGCATTCCTCTGATAATCAATGGGCTTGCACATCTTGGGTGTGGAATGTCTGCTGCTGGTGCTGCCAACACTTGGTGGGGCATGTAGAGCTGGGCCTCCGACCTCTGAGGAAGGGGTGTCATCTGGCGGGTTCTGAGAAGGCTGAAATGAGCTGGAACCTGAAACCACTGCTGCTGCTAAGGGCCGATCGAGACTGGCGCTACAGCAACAGGAATAGAAAGCAAACAGGAAGGAGCAAGACCCTTCTCTCCTTCCCAGCCTTCCAGTCTCCCTCTAGTGTCCCAGTTGGTGGAAACTGACAGCCAGCCAGAAGACAAAGAAGGAATGTAGGTTCAGAGTCCCAGCGTCAGCCTCACAAAGCAGAGTATGGCACCTTCCCCACCCCCGTCCCTTTGGCTTCGCAACATGAGTTCGAAGCCTTACATACGTTTGAACTTCCCTCAGCAGTAATGACAACTTTATGTTTCTGCCTAACAAGATGCCAGTCTCTTTCTTTTTTTTTTTTTTTTTTTTTGAGACGGAGTCTCGCTCTGTCGCCCAGGCTGGAGTGCAGTGGCGCGATCTCGGCTCACTGCAAGCTCCGCCTCCCGGGTTCACGCCATTCTCCTGCCTCAGCCTCCTGAGTAGCTGGGACTACAGGCGCCCACCACTGCGCCCGGCTAATTTTTTGTATTTTTAGTAGAGACGGGGTTTCACTGTGGTCTCGATCTCCTGACCTTGTGATCCGCCCGCCTCGGCCTCCCAAAGTGCTGGGATTACAGGCGTGAGCCACCGCGCCCAGCGATGCCAGTCTCTTTCATACAAATATGCTCCTACTCTCTTCTCAAGAGGGGAGACATAAAGTCCCAACAGTCTTTGCAATCATCTCCAAATTAGTCACGCTATTGATGATATTAATTTCTCCTTTAAATAAGTCATAGTACCACTTAACTATTCAGTGACCTAGAGGCTAAGTTGTAAAACTTACCATCAAAACAACTGTTATTGACCAGGTGCGGTGGCGCATGCTTGTAGTCCCAGCTACTCAGGAGGCTGAGGCAGGAGAACCGCTTGAGCCCAGGAGGTGGGGGTTGCAGTGAGCCAAGATTGTACCACTGCACTCCAGCCTGGGCAGCAGAGCGAGATTGTCTCAAATTAAAAGAGAGAGAGAGGCTGGGCGCGGTGGCTCACGCCTATAATCCCAGCACTTTGGGAGGCCGAGGCGGGTGGATCACGAGGTCAGGAGATCGAGACCGTCCTGGCTAGCATGCTGAAACCCTGTCTCTATAAAAATACAAAAAACTAGCCGGGTGAGGTGGCGGGCACCTGTAGTCCCAGCTACTCCGGAGGCTGAGGCAAGAGAATGGCGGGAACCCGGGAGGCGGAGCTTGCAGTGAGCCAAGATCGGGCCACTGCACTCCAGCCTGGGCGGCAGAGCGAGACTCCGTCTCAAAAAAAAAAAAAAAAAAAAGAGAGAGAGAGAGAGAGAATCAAAATCTGTAAGTACTATTTCGTGTCAGAGAGGAGGAGAGATGGCAGAGCCTTTAGGGAAGACTGTGAAGATGTACTGTTGGCCCTGCCAGGTTAAAAGAAATGTGATCTTTGAAGTGCAAATATGTGAGCTTTTCAACCCTGAGCAATAAAAAAAGTGCTCTGGTGGTCTTTGCAAATTGCTATGGAGTAACACTATTTGACAGGGCAGTAGCAAACTAGATGCAGGGGCTATGATGCTTTGCTTCAGTAAAGTGACTGCGTCTGAAACAGCAGCTGCAATCAATTCACCTGCGGTCATTCTTGAAGAGCCATCCACCTTCTGCCAAGTGTCAAATAGACAAATAGCACATGAGAGACATCACGACTGCAACCTTCAGGTTCAAGGCACTAATCTCTGCAATTTCCCCCAGAATCGTGACTTTGGGTTCCTTTCTCTCCATTAGGCAAGGGTTGTTCTGACATCTCAATATCATTGAATTTAGGCCACAGTTGAGTTCCAGTTTAAGTCAACCAACCACATAGGCTGTTAAAGTCACTTTCAGCTGCATGGACCAACATTAAATATAGGCCCTCTGGTAAATGTCCCCAGCTCAAGAAATTGTGCCCAATCCAATGTTATATCCATCCCTTTTGGTAGAACTTCCTTAGAATTCACTTATACACATATTCACCCAGGTTTTTGCCAATATTTCTTAACAAAAATCATGTTATTGTTTTGGTGTATAGGTTTTCTTCTTGTGTTTTAGTGTGTACCTGTCCACCTGTGGTGGATTGCACCCTCATTATGGAACAGGCGGTGGTGGTTGTGGTGGGTCCTGAGAGGATAATGGGTATCCTCTTGCAAGGCACCAGAGGGCTACCAGGTCAGCCCTAAAAATTGTCTTACTCCTTGTACCTGCAGGGCTAACAGTGCTAAATCAAACACAAACTTTAATTGCTTGGGTTACAGAATTGTAACATCAGTTGAATTCCCAGCCTAGTCATGTGTCTCACATGAAATGTCAGGCAGTGGTCGGGAGGAGTGAGACCCTGAAACTTACCACTGCTTTCAAGCACAAGGATGCAAACAAACCAATCTTCAAACCCCATCTTCCAGGATATGATTCTTGACACCACTCCAGCTGCCAATTTTGCTATCACCAAGGATCTGATCAGGAAGTAGAAAGGATGACAGCTCCTCCCCTGGTGCATGCAGTTGAGATTTCAAGTGATCTTCCTGCCTTGGCTTCCTGAGTATCTGGGACTACAGGCACCTGCCACCACACCAGGCTACGTTTTGTATTTTTTGTAGATGGATCTCTTGAATTCCTGGGCTCAAGTGATCCTCCCAGCTCAGCCTCCCAAAGTGCAGGGGCTGCAAGTGTGAGTCACAGCGCCCAGCCTCCTCTGTTTGAAGAGTTCTAACTCCCTTCATTCCCCAGCCTTAGAGGCTCTGTTAATTTCCTGGAGCTGCCATAGAAAAGCACCACAAACCCAGTGGCTTCGACAGCAGAAATGGATTCTCTCACAGTTCTGCAGGGAAGAAGCCCTAGATCAAGGCTGTGAGAGAGCAGGAGGATCACTTGAGCCTGGGAGTTTGAGGTTGCAGTGAGCCATGACTGTCCCACTGCACTCCACTCTGGGCAACAGAGGGAGATTATGTGGAAAGAAAGAAAAAGAGAGAGAGAGAGAGAGGAAGAAAAGAAGGAAGGAAGGAAGGAAGGAAGGAAGGAAGGAAGGAAGGAAGGAAGGAAAGACAGGACGGAGGAGAAGGAAATAAGAAAAGGAGAGAGAGAGAAAGAGAAAGGAAGAAAGGAGAGAAAGAAAAGATAGAGAAAGAAAGAAAAGAAAGGAAAAGAAAGGAAGGAAAGAAGGAAAGAAGAAAGAAAGAAAGAGAAAGAAAGAAAGAATGAGAAAAGGAAGTAAGGAGAGAGAAAAGAAAGAAGAAAAGAGAAAGAAAGAAGAAAAAAGAAAGAAGAAAGGAAAAAGAAAGAAAGAAGAAAGAAAGAGAAAAGAAAGAGTACGAGAAAAGGAAGTAAGGACAGAGAGAAAGGAAGAAAAGAGAAAGAAAAAAGAAAGAAGAAAGAAAAAAAGAAGAAAGAAAGGAAGAAGGAAAGGAAGGAAAGAAAAAGAAAGAAAGAGGCCGGGCGCGGTGGCTCAAGCCTGTAATCCCAGCACTTTGGGAGGCCGAGACGGGCGGATCACGAGGTCAGGAGATCGAGACCATCCTGGCGAACACGGTGAAACCCCGTCTCTACTAAAAAAATACAAAAAACTAGCCGGGCGAGGCGGCGGGCGCCTGTAGTCCCAGCTACTCGGGAGGCTGAGGCAGGAGAATGGCGTGAACCCGGGAGGCGGAGCTTGCAGTGAGCCGAGATCGCGCCACTGCACTCCAGCCTGGGCGACAGAGCGAGACTCTGTCTCAAAAAAAAAAAAAGAAAAAGAAGGAAGGAAGGAAGGAAGGTTAGAGAGAGGCCCACAGAGCTGAAGCTGGGTCTCTGAGGTCTGAGGTGGGGGCATGGCCTAGCTAGTTGTGTAGGAGTGAGCTCAGTAGAGGGACTTGTGGGGCTGGGATCCAGACCTCTAAGGAGCAGGGGTCTGGCTGATGCTGGGGTTTCTGAGCTCCGGGGATGGCCTAGTACTCAGATTTTTGAGCATAGGGCACTGGGTGTCTGGTGGTGGTGTCTCAGAGGTGGGATGCAATGAAGCTCGTCTTGCAAGTGGTGAGAGATCTGAAAATTGGCTTCAGGCGGTGCCACGGAAATGAAGCGCTTGCTGCAAGGATGAAGAAGCCTTGCTAGATGGTGCCTACAGGGAGAGCAGGTCCCTTCTTCCTCCTTCAGTCTTGTGGTCTCCCTCAAACGCCCCCAGCTAGCAGAGCCTAGGAGGGAGGCTCTGGCAAAGCAGGAACATCACCAAGCAGAGGACAGCAAAGGGGGTGGCACGCGCACTCCACAAGCCAGCACTGCTCCTTCCAGGGCACAGATCTCAGAGAAAGGACTGCATGTGCCCACTTTATCCATGATGGCTACAACTGGAAACAACCCATACGTCTATCAACGGGGAATGGGTAAGTGAGTTGCAATGCATACATACAATATGGCTACTAGTCAGCATCACAGAGGGAAGAAGTGACACAGACAGCAACCTGGATGAGTCTCATAGAAATAATGCCAGAAAGAAGCCGGCACAAAGGGCTCCAAAGCATATGGTCCCATTTCCATACCCATCAGGAGCAGGTGAGACCATCTACAGCCATAGATGACAGGACAGGGCTTAGCTGTGCAGCCAGGGATTGGCTGCCTGGAGGCACAAATGCACTCTGTGTGGTGATGCAGATGCTCTTTAGTTTGGACCAAGTTGTGGTTGCATGTGTGAATAGGCAGGTGAAAAAAGCAGGCGTGCACTTGATTTTCTGCACAGTAACCCTCAATAAGGACATGTTTCATAGATTTTTAGGGCAGTGGAGTTACTCTGTATGATACTGTGATGGTGGACCCATGTCATTATACATTTGTCCAAACCCATAAATGGACAACACCAGAGTGAACCCCTATGTCAGCTATGGGCTTCAGTTTATGGAGCTTCTCACTGGTCGCTCATCAGTTGTAACAAATGTACTACACTGATGCGAAATGTTCACCATGGGGAGGTGTGGGGGGAGTGATGGGTCCGCAGGAACTCCTTACTTTCCGCTCAATTTTTCTGCAAACCTAAAATTTCTCTAAAAAACAAAATGCCGGCCAGGCGCCGTGGCTCAAGCCTATAATCCCAGCACTTTGGGAGGCCGAGACGGGCGGATCACGAGGTCAGAAGATCGAGACCATCCTGGCTAACATGGCAAAATCCCGTCTCTACTGAAAAAATAAAAAAAACTAGCCGGGCGTGATGGCGGGCGCCTGTAGTCCCAGCTCCTCGGGAGGCTGAGGCAGGAGAATGGCGTAAACCCGGGAGGCGGAGCTTGCAGTGAGCTGAGATCCGGCCACTGCACTCCAGCCTGGGCGACAGAGCCGGCCTCTGTCTAAAAAAAAAAAAAAAAAAGCCTTAATTTTTTAAAAACCCAGGGAAGCAGCTCAGGGCCAATGTGGCAGCTTCAGGTCCTCAGGCCCTCAGGCTGCAATTCTTGCTGTTCTGCCATCCTCAGCGTGGGACTTCCCTTTGGTGTGACAAGGTAGCTCTCCCCACCGTCACAGATCACGTTTGCCTTTCAGCTGTAAGGAGACAGAAAGTGGCTGGCACAAGGCCGGGCACGGTGGCTCATGCCTGTAATCCCAGCAGTTTGGGATGCCGAGGCGAGTGGATTGCCTGAGGTCAGTAGTTCGAGACCAGCCTGGCCAATGTGTCAAAACCCCGTCTGTACTAAAAATACAAAAATAAGCTGGGCGTGGTGGCGGGTGCCTGTGATCCCAGCTACTCTGGAGGCTGAAGCAGGAGAATCACTTGAACCCAGGAGGCAGAGGTTGCAGTGAGCGGACATCATGCCACTGCACTCCAGCCTGGGTGACACAGCAAGACTCCATCTCAAAAAAGAAAAAAAAGAAAGAAAAAAGGAAGAAAGGAAGAAAGAAAGAAAGAGGCTAGCACAGGTTTGCCCTGCAGGTATAGGCACACTCATACCCCACCATCCTACTGGGTACATAGAGGCTGGGAAATGGGTCTTCAGCTGAGCTGCCACGTCCCTAAGCCACAGATTTACTGTTATGGAAGAACAGAAAAACAGATATTGGAGGGCAATAAGCGGACGCCGTTACAGGTGGGGATCAAGGGGGCCAATGAGTATAGAGGAGTCTTGTGGGGTTTTGCTGTAAACAGGAGCAGTGAAATGGGGCAAGAGCCAGGGGGTGTGCGCAGGCAGGAGCGGGCGCTTCTGGTGATAGAAGCTCGGAGGGCATGTTGGTATGCTGCTGGGCCTGACCCCATAGGGAGGAGAGAAAAATTACAGATGCAGAAAACAGGAGGAGAGACAGGGTCCCAGGGGTGGCAGAGACCACTGCACATGGGAGGAGGGGTTCACCTGAGGGGGCTAGGGCTGGGGAGGGGACAGATTTGATGATGGGAACTCAAGGAAAGAAATTCTCGTCAGATGCTCTCAACTTTCTCAGTGAAACATGAAACAAAGTTCTCACCTTGAGAGTGCAGGGCCTGGGGGTTGAGGGGAAGGTGTGAGGCCTTGGAGAACCAGGGAGGAAACTCCAGAATTCCCAAGGAAGGCTGGCTCTGCCTGGGTCCACTCGAGGCTTGTGGTCATAAATCTAAGGTGCTTTGTCCTGGGCTGGGTGTGGTGGCTCACGCCTGTAATCCCAGCACTATTGGGAGGCCGAGGTGGGAGAATTGCTTGAGCCCAGGGGTTTGACCAGCCCAGAGGCAACATAGGGAGACCCCATCTCTACAACAAAATTTAAAAAGATTAGCCAGGCGTGGTGGCGTGCTCCAGTGGTCCTAGCTGCTTGAGGCTGAAGCCAAAGGATTTCTTTTTTTTTTTTTTTTTTTTTTTTGAGGCAGTCTACGCTCTGTAGCAGGCTGGAGTGCAGTGGCGGATCTCAGCTCACTGCAGCTCCACCTCCCGGGTTCCTGCCATTCTCTCCTCTCCAGCCTCCCGAGTAGCTACAGGACTGAGCTTTCCGCCATCCTCGGCTATTAATATTTCTTAGTGAGGCGGGGTTTCTATGTTCGCCAGGATGGTCACCGATCTCCTGACCTCGTGATCCGCCCATCTCGGCCTCCCAAAGTGCTGGGATTACAGGCTTGAGCCACAGCCGACCCAAAGCCAAAGGATTTCTTGAGCCTGGGAAGTTGAGGGCTCACCTGTACCAGCTTGCTTGCTTGCTTGCTTGCTTGCTTTTCTTTCTTTCTTTCTTTTTCTTTCTTTCTTCTTTCTTTTTCTTTCTTTCTCTTTCTTTCTTTCTTTTTTTTTTTTTTTCAGAGTCTTGCTCTGTCACCCAGGCTGGAGTGCAGCAGCACAATTCCGGTCACTACAACCTGATTTTTTTTACCTGCCTATCTACACATTACAACCGAGCTCGGGACCAAGAGCTAAGAACATTTGCATCACCACAGAGAATGCCTTTGTGCTTCCAGGCTGCCAATCCCCAGCTACAGAGGTAAGTCCCGTCCTGCCATCTACGGCTGTAGATGGTCTCACCTGCTCCTGATTGCGCCACTGCACTTCAGCCTGGGAGACAGAGTGAGACCCTGTCTCAAAAAATGAATAAATAAGGTGCTTTGTACTGGTTTAGAGGGCTGGATACCCCAGAGAGAACTATGCCACCGGGACACATCATGCATCTTCCACTGAGCCATGGAGCTGTGTCCCTTGAGACAGGGGAAGAGGCTCCCGCTGCTGGCCACACTCCACTCCCATGTTTGAGCAGTGAAGAGCCCGGCCATGGTGACAGCTAAGATTGGTCTCAGGAGGCCAGCAGAGGCGAGGATCCTGAGTCCTAGCAACAATGTGACAGCAACACCCAAGGGGGCCAATAGCCAGGCCTGAGAGGGTGGGTGGAAGGCCCGGGCTCTGGGAAGGGGCAGGGAAACATCAGGACTGTGTGGCTGGGCCACACCTGGGCCCGCCTGGCAGGTCGCTCCTAGCACCTCCCACAGTGTGACATGGACAGGGGAAGTAAGCGTTCTGCGAAATGACAAAAGGTGCTCTTGATTTTCAGGTTTTATTTGCCTGTTATAATTCTGATATTATGTACATATATATATATACTTTTGTTTTTTGTAGAGGGCTTATCAGTAGACCAAGCACAGGCATACAGGGAGGCTGTGGCTGCTGAACAGGGGCACAGCAGTGCTGGGAGAACCAATCTTTCCTTTTTTTTTGTCTGTTTTTATTTTTCCTGGGATGGGTTCATCAAAGCTAATTGCTATCAATCCTAGAAACCACCTAGGGACTCGGACATCTGCCTACACACTAGTGATGTAAAGGGAAGGACAGGGGTACAAACTTTCAAAGTCACGGTGTATTTACATTCCCAAGGTGGGGGCAGGAGGAGGCTGAGGAAGACAATTGTTCAGACAATGGGAAGTGGGGGAGGGCAGGGCTGCTAAGGGGTCCTGGGAAGTGGGGGTGGCTGGAAGAGGCCGGCCGGTGGGCAGTGGGAGGAGGTGTGCCCGCCCCGCAGCCAGGTAGTGACGGAGGCCACTTGGATGTTGTCTGGTGGGTACCGAAGGCAGCGTGTGTTTGGGGCTCCTGAAAGCCGGCTGTGGAGCGGGCTGGGCGGCAGGAAGAGGTGGTGCTGCCAGAGTGCAATGCTGGCGGCGGGGGTGGAGGGACTCTCTGGGCTCTCCAGATGGCCTCCCTTGCCCCTGCGGCCAGCTTGCCCACCTCCCATCCCAGTTGGAGCAGAGATGGCAAAGAAAAGACAGCAGATGGTGGGGACACCGAGTTTTGTCCCCAGTCCCAGCCAGGCTGGCTGGGGAGTGGCTGGGGGAGGGGGAAGGTGCCAACTCTGGTCCTGAGGAGACCCCACCATGTCTGCCCCCAGTCAGGGAGCAAGAAAGACAGCATTTTCGAGATCCTTTCAGGCCACCCCTACTTCTTCTCCCCCAAACCACAGCCTCTCTGCCCAAATGGGCTGGCAAGGCAGCATCCAAAGGCCCCTGACATGTGGGAGATCTGCCCCCAAGCTGGGGCAAAGCAGCGTGTGCCCAGGAAGGGATGCAGCTGGGTTTTGGCAATAAAGTGGGGACTGGGTGGTAAGAAGGGGATCTGAGGCAGCAAGTTCTCCTCTGCCCCAACTCCAGCCTCCCATGGGCCGGCTGGAGAGGAAGGGGCCTCGATCCCAAGGCCAGGGGCACAGCATCTCCTGTCCTGGATTCCACTATTCTAGGGCCACGGCAGGGTTGATGGGGGAAGTGGCCCCTGAGCTGTCGTTGCCCCCTGCCGCTTCCTTCTCCTTCTTGCCACTATACTGGCCAATGAAGGAGCCATCCTCGTTGAACTGAACATCCACGCTTCCCCCATAATCGGCCAGGCTGTCGTCACTGCCCAGGGGCTTAATGTCCCCATTGAGCGATGGTTGGCTGCTGCCGAAGGCCTTCTCCTCGTTGTCACTGTGGAGGCACAAGGCAGGTGTGAGTGAGAGCACTGCCGAGCCCCTGCAGGAGCCTGGCTGGGGGTGAGGCAGACGCCCGCCTGCCTTCCATTTGCTTAGAATGCGCTCAGGAAGAGCAGCTCCGGCCACCCTGGCAGGCAGGTCTGGAGCTGTCACCTTTGGGCATTCCCCAGATCCTGGGGACTGTGAGGGAGCAAGTGTGCATTCAGCAGGGATTACAGGGCCTGGTTCCTGTCTGGGAAACTGTCTGGGGCCTCCCTTGGGGAGATGGGAGCAGTGAAGGTATCTGTTTGGAGAGAAGGGGCTGGGGTGTATTGGCCTCTCCCTGAAATGAGGAGCTGCCGGGCCTGGGGACTGGGAAGTGAGAGTCCTGTCAGAGCACCGGCAGCCAGGGGACAATGGCACACCAGGCACACATTGTCTTTAGGGAGTCCCTGCTGTTGGCCCCTCCCCACTACCCCTGCCTTACCTCTCCAGGGACCTGAAGTCACCCAGCAGCACAGAGAAGAGAGAGAGGGGGTGAGATGTGAAGGCCAGGGTGGAGCTGAGTGCCAGCACCCGCTCCTGCCCCAGCTCACCTGTACTCGCCAAAGGTCTCATCTTTCATCGGTCGGGCCTCAGAGTCCACCTGGGTGTCCTCCTTATCCTTCACTGGAGACACAGAGAGGGACAGCTTCTTCTCCCACCCCAGCCTGACCCAGGGCTCCAGGCCCCTCTACGCCCTGCACCTGCAGCACTCTGTCTCAACAGCGTCCAGAGGCGACAGGCCTTGAAAGAAACCACTGGTCCCCTGTGGTCCGGCCACCACTTGCCTGTGGCCCCAACCCCGGCCTAGGAGGATGATCCCCCTGCCCGCCCCCACCATGCGCCTGTCGTCTTGTGGGGGGCTCGGGGAATCCAGGAGGCCTTGCAGAAGGGTGGAAGGGGTGAGGTGCTCCTCTCTACCCTCGGCTCCACCCCACTCACATGGGGCTCAGAGGCTACCTGAGTATTTGCCGCCCTTGCTGCGCTTGATGAAGCAGAGGATGAGCAGGACGAGGAGCAGGAGGATGATGGCACTCACAAAGCCGATGAACCAGCCTTCAGTGGCAAAGCCAGCAGGAGGGAGCCTCACGCGGCCTGAGGGTGAGACACCAGCCCCCCGTGCTGCCGCCCAAGCCAGAACCCGACCTGAGGCCCTGAAGTATGCTCTTAAAGTCGGGGCCCTCTGGGGGGCTGAGGAGTGACAGGGACAGGGAGATAGTGAAGAGGGCATCTGCGGAAAGGGTACAAAAGGGGGCTGATTTGGGGACACCCAGATTCTGGGAGGAGAAGCAGACAGGAGCCGTGGAGGGGCCTGGGCAGTAGTGGTCATTCAGGGGACAGAAGGGCATGAATTGTGCAGCCTCCATGCCTCCCTGGCAGGCAATGGCGGGCCCCCGGCGCCTCACCTGTGCCATTGGTCTTCACAGCCATCTGGTGCCGGAACATCCTCTCCTTAAACAAGTGGATCTCATAGTCAGTGTCAGGCTGCAGGTCCCACTGTGTGTAGGAGCTCTGGTTGTAGCTGACATACTGTGGTGAGAGGGAAGCCCCGCCCTTCTCTTCTGCAAAGGCAAGAAGGTAGCAGCGGGGGTGACTTGGAGTGCCAGGCAGCCCTTCTGGCCCAGAGCCCCCTTCCCCACCATGCCCCAGGGCCCCCTTTCACGCTTACCTCCCAAGGCTTTGAACAAGATATGGAACCTAAAGTTGCACTGGCCCTCCTTGGGGACCCAGGAGACGACGCTGTAGTTTTCACCCGCTGTGGCTGAGATGTTGCCAAAATCTGAGATCCCTGGGGGATGCAGGGGCACGAGGAGAGTGTGGCAGCTGCCAGGCAGTCTAAGGCCCTCCCTCCTGGACCCGGCTGGCCAGGGCATCCCTGTTGGCAGGTCATTCCTCCGTCTCACCAGACAAGGCCATAGTGCCTCCTTCCCGTACGATGGCTTCACCAGGGCCCTCTTTGGTGGTGGCCTGAAGCTGGAAGCGGTACCGCAGGTGGGGACTGAGATCGGTCAGGTTGTGTGTCCGAAGTTCAGGGTCCCGAAGGTTGAAAGACAGCTGCCCCTTGCCCCCCTCATCCACTGTGGGGACAGGCAGGGGTTGGCTGTGGCTGCAGCTCTGCCCCCTCCCCGTGGCCCCTCCACCTCCCTTCCCTACTGGGGCAGTGCACGCACAGGGGTGGTAGGAGAGCACGTAGCCGGTCAGCACACCGTTGTGGCTGAGTGGGGGCTGCCAGCGCAGCAGCAGGCTGGTGTTCGACTGGCACTCCAGGTGCAACGCCTCAGGGTGGCCAGGCACTGCAGGGCACAGAACCGAGTGGCAGGTAGGTCCTCGCCCAGGTCTGGGGAGGAGGGTACGGGATGAGGCGTGGGGTGCAGGACTCACCTCCCTCTGGGGTGCTGAAGGTGAACTCGCTGGCAGGCCCCAATCCCCGCCCATTAAAGGCCTGCACCTCCAGGTGGTAGGAGCTATAGGGCCGCAAGCCACTGAGGATGACACTGGTGGTGTTGGCGGGCACCACCACATGGTCTTTGTGGATATGTCTCTTGCTGTGCTTCCTCTGACTGCCCTCCCTCCAGTACGTCACCTGCACATGCGGACAGGAGACCTCACAGGGGCAGAAGGCACCCAGCAGGGCCCCCAGCGCACGCCCACCACCCTTGATGGGGACCCTCTTCTCAACCCAAGTCTTCCAGGAGAGCGGCTGACAGGTGGCAAAGCCCCCTCACCGTCCTGTCACTTTACCTCAGTGATCACCCTCCCGGGCCCCCACACCTTCAACCCTTACATTGTATCCGCGGAGGTGGCCCTTGACCTGGGCCAGGTCCACCGGCCGCCACTTGACCAGCACGGCACTTGAGTTGAGGATCTCGATGCCTTCCAGCTCAGGGATTGCCTGGGGATCTGGAAACCACCAGTGACTTGGAAAGAGCCACAAGCTCTCACCCTAGCCCTGAGGCCAGGCCCAAGCCCCCAAACACAGAGAAGATGGATTCGGAAGTTTTATGAGGCACAGTTTGAGGAGGAGAGGTGTATTTGCATGGTCTCAAGATCTCTCCCTGGGCTGCTTATTAGTTGCAAAGGTGAAAATCGTAGCTTATACAAAGGAGAAACCATGGCCGGGTGTGGTGGTTCACACCCATATTCCCAGCACTTTGGGAGACAGAGGCAGGTGGAACATTTGAGGTCTGGAGTTAGAGACCAACATGACCAACATGGTGAAACCCCATCTCTACTAAATACGAAAATTAGTTGGGTGTGGTGGCAGGTGCCTGTAATCCCAGCTAATCAGGAGGCTGAGGCAGGAGAATCGCTTGAACTCGGGAGGTGGAGGTTGCAGTGAGCCAAGATCGCTCCCCTGCACTCCAGCCTGGCTGACAGAGCAAGACTCCATCTCAAAAAAAAAAAAAAGTGAAAAAAAAAAGGAGAAACCAGAAAAAAACTTGACCGGGTACTTCCAGTTACCATCTGGTCATGTTCCAGATTCAAGGAAATGAAAGAAGCATCATTGGCTGATACAACTGGAATACTGCTGCCAATTATAGAAATGTGAAGTGTGGGGAATTTCATAACGTCGCTCTGGTTATGTAAGAGAATATCCTCACCCTTAGGAAAGGCGCACACCAGCGCGGAGAGGTGTGGACATGGGCTGGGGTGGAAGCAGGCGAGCTCCACCCTAGGCGAAGGAGCCTGCCAGATACTCACAGTCCTCTCCGGAGTAGCCAATGGTGACCTGGGGCTCTGGTCCCTTGCCCTGGCTGTTGACGGCCTGGACTTTGATCTCGTAGGGCACAAAGGTGGACGTGTTGGACACCACCAGGAAGGGGTCGCTGACAATCTGCTCCTGCCAGGGCCCTCGTGTGCCCTGAGGGCGCCACTGCACGCGGTACTGAACCTGGGGGGCGTTCCAGTCCATCCACCGGAGCGGCTGGAGGAGGCCAGCAGAAGAGGAATTGGTTGGCCAAGAACATCAGCATTCTTTGGCCCGCCCCCCAGCGCAGACTGGCATCCCCAGACATCAGCCCCTTCCTTTGCACAGCCAAGGGGGAGCAACAGACACCCAGGTCATGGCCTCATGTCCCACAGGCAGCTTAGCCCAGGGACTCTCACCTTCCATGTGATGACCATATTGGTGGTCTCATTTCCTTCCCCCTTCACATCTACAGGGTTCTTCTCCGGGGCTGGAAAGGAATGTATTAACACATCAATGCTGCAGCCTCTTTTGGAGAACCATGAGGACTGAGGACCAAGGAACAAACGGCTCATTCTGGCACCAAGGGAGTCCAGTCCCCTCGCACTCCCCCTGGAAATTTGGAAGCAGAGGAACTTGGGCACGGCACCTCTCTCAGCCCTCCCTTCACAGCCCGGAGCCCCTTCCAGGTGGCATGGGAGTGGGTGCCAACCTGACTCACCTGCCTCAGGTGTGACCACAGTCTCAGAGACGGGGCTGGGCTCCCCGGGGCCGTATTTGTTGATGGCAGTAACCCTAAAGGTGTAGTGGACATAGGGCGACAGCTTGAGGGTGGTAGAGGTCTGGTTTCCTGGAACCTTGCCCAGACTGTACCATTTTTCAGGCGCCATTTCCTTGTCCTCAAATTCAATGTCATATTCTGCCAAGAAGTGAACCAGCAATGAAGTGATCGGCGTGTGGCTTTGGGGGAAGGGCTGTGGAGGGATTGGGTACAATCTGGGTCCCTGAGTACCCAGGCCAACTGGCATCTCCAGATTCCCATGAGGAACCGTGAGTCTCCCCAAGCCATGTCCCCCCAGGAAGGCTCCAGGAGGAGGGAGGACCCCAGAAGGGGCCAGGGCTGGCAGAGGTGATGGTAGGGTAGCACCGAGCTCAAGCCTCTTACTCTCAATGGGGGCATTGTGGTCTTCTGCAGGACTCCAGGACACGCGCACCTGGCTCTGCGTCAGCAGGTGCAGATCGGACAGCACCAGCCGTGGCACTGGCCCGGGGCTGCCTGAGGGTGGGGAGGGTAGGTGCTTGAAAGGGCCCAGCGATGTGAGCCCTGGCCTTCTGGAGTGGAGGCTTCCACCCTAAGACTTACCCACCACCAAGAGCTGTGCCCTACTCTCCACCACATCCAGCTCGGTGCTGGCCACGCAGCTGTAGTTGCCCTGGTCGCTGTAGTCCAGGCTGTGGATGACCAGGCGCCCATCCTCTATGAAGTACCTGTGGAGGAGCCATGTCTGTCCTTCCTACCATCTGGGCTCTTCTCCCCTCTCATCCCTGCCTCCTGCCTTCTTTCCCCACTCCTGTCAGAGCCTTCCCCCTCAAAGCAAGCATGAGGCCAGAAGGTCTGGACTTCCAGCTTTTCCCACTCTGCCCCCTTTCACTATCACTGTCCTCACTTGTCACTGTCCCCAAGCTCCTGGAGGTCTCGGCCGTCCCCACGCCAGGTGATGCTGGGCTGCAAGGAGGGGTCAAAGGAGGCCTGGCACGTGAAGGTCACCCTCGAACCTTTCTTCTCGATTGCGCTGCGGGGTCCCTGCGTGATCTGAGTTGCATCTGAGGGTAATGCATACGTGAGGAAGTCACTCTGATGTCCTCCAGGGGCCCGGACCCTCCCTCCCAGAGGCACAGCCAGCCATGTGGCCAGGGTAGCCTGACCTTTAACCTTCAAGTTAGCCACAATGGTCACATTGTTTTGGTCATTGGCAGCCAGGCAGAAGTAGCGTCCGGTGTCATTGGCCTGGAGGTCTCGAATGCCCAGGGTCCCGTTGGCATAGGGGAAGAAGCGTTCATCCTGAAGCACTGTTGTCCCATCCTCATCCAGCCTGGAGGGAGCAGGGTGGGCCTGGCTCTGACTGGCTGGCCTGGGCTCCCTGCCCTCCTTGGCTCCCTGGCCACTGAGACAGGACTCTCACCACTACCGGGACAAGACACTCACCACTGAACGCTGGGCACAGGCGCTCCGAAGGCCTTGCAGAGAAGGTAGGCGGTGCTGCCCTGGACGGCCATGTACGTCTGATTGTCCGCAGTCAGGATCTTGGCCGGCAGCTCTAGGGGAGGAACAGTCTCGGGAAACAGGGTGGGACTTGGGGCCACAGCTGGGCCAGGAGCCAGGGACCCTCTGCACGGCTTCCTCAGGCCCCCAAGAGCCCTGCAAGTCTTGCTTCCCTGCTCCCAGCTGAGGCCCCCGCCAGGCTGCGTCTCTCTCTGCCTTCAGACACTGCCCTCTGCCTCAGATGCGCCTCTGGTTGCAGCCACCCAACTTTTACGTTATTCCAGACCTAACTGACAGTCACCTCTCCCCAAAAACCTTCCTGGCCTGGTCCCCAGCCTTCCCTGAGGTTCCAGGAGAGGTGCCACCTGGGCTGGCCTCGGTCACATCCTGTCCGTGGTGAGCCTCCACTCAGTCACAGTGACAAGGCCTTTCCCCTCTTACATCTCCCTCGGCTATCATGAGGCTGAGTGAGATGGGGTGAAGGGTCTCAGCAAGGAGAAAGGCCGGTGCCAGCCTGGTAGGCCGAGGACACGTCAGCTGCCAGCTGAGTCACTCTGGTGGCCTGGCCCAGTGGGCTGCAGGGACAGACTGGGAGTTAGGAGGTAAGGAAGGGAGGGTACTCACGGACAACATAGATGTAAGCATTGGCCAGCAGGAGCCCATGCCGGTTGCGGGCCTCACATTGGGTCACCATTGTGTCACTGGGCTGCGCGTTGCTCAGGATCAGGGCACCACGCTGAATCCGGTACTTCTGGTCCTTGGCTAACTCTGTGCATGCAGCAGGTGTGCCCGTGGGCCCCAGCCCGGCATTGAGCTGAGTTGAGGCCCTTTCTCACCCTCCTTTTCCTCTCCCCTACAGCGCCCAGGGCTCACCACACTCCCCACTCCTGCCTGAGGCCCTGCTCACCCTCCATGGGGATCCCGTTGATTCTCCAGGTGACCTCTGGTTGGGGCCTGCCCTGGACTTGACAGTCCAGGCGGGCAGTCTCTCCTGGCCCATATAGATGGCTCTGGGGCTTGTGCAGCCAGTACGGGGCAGCTAGGAAGAAGGGGAGAGCCAACCTGAGCCCGCAGCCGGCAACCGGCTCTTGCCCCAGCAAAGACCCTCCCCTCCCCCATGACAGTGGGCATCATGGGCCACTGTCCCAGGAGGTCCATACCCTCCACGGTGACATAGTAGGCGTGCCGGGCACTGCCCAGTGAATTCTCGGCCAGGCAGCGGTACTCGCCATCATCCTCCTCGCCCACTTTCAGCAGCTGCAGGGTCTTGTTGTGGTTCTGGTAGGTGACACGGTCGGCTGGCATGGGGCCGCTGGGGCGCAGCCATTTGATGGTGGGCGTGGGACTGCCCAGGAGGCAAAAGGAAGAGAGCAGAAGGGAGAGAGGACAAGGCCACTCACCCCAGCCCCCTACACCCTGCAGTGGTCTGAGCTCCCCGCTAGGGCTGCCCCACCCTGATCTGCCCTGCCTTGGGTGCCCAGACTCACAAGCCCTCGGCGATGCACTCCAGGACCAATGGCTGCCCCTGCAAGGCCACCAGGTGGCTGCTGGAGTTGGTGGGGAAGAGCAGGCGCGGCTTCCTGTCAATCATGCTGTTGGCTGCCAGGAGAAAGTGGGTGGGTGGGCTGCCCACTCTTCCCTCCACCCCAAAATCGCAAGGCTGAGGGACTTAACACTCCAGCCAGCCCCTGGGGCTTCTGTTTCTTCCTCCGTGAAGGAGAGTGTGCTGTCTCTGCTCTCGACGCCTGGGAAGGGGTCTGGGCAGAGTAGAGGTGGGAGCCAAGCTGTTCTTGAGGAAGCCTGGAGTTGTCAGATGGACCTATGTTGGGAAGGGCCATGCCTGAGGGTGAAAGGAGTCAGGGAGAGGGTGCAGAGCCTCTGAGACTCACTGGCCTTGACCCGGAGGTCAATGGGCTCCTTCTGAATGATAGTCCTGGTGCCTGGGAAGTGGGCGTGGCAGATGTAGTCTGAGTGATTGTCAGAGGTGAGCACATTGGCAAAGTAGAGGTTGCCGTTCTGGCCCATCGTCACCCGCTCATCCTGTTTGATGTGCAAGATCTCTGCAGGGGGAAAGGAGGCTGAGGTCATGACCCTATCCAGGAAGACACCCCCGCTAACACCCCGACCCCATGAGGCAGTTGTTCGCCGGCACTCACTGCTGTTCATCCAGTATATCCGGAGAGGCTCTGCACTTGGGGGAGGGTGGCAAGGCAGAACAACTGACTCCCCTTCCTCCACCTCCACGGGCTTCACTGTCTCCTTTGGCCACTTGGGGGCACCTAGAAGGGACAGACGGGCTGACACTCTCCTCTTGGCCCAGATGGTGCTGGGCAGGAGAAGGGAGGCGGGGGGGGGGGGGGGGATGGTGGGCTACCCTGGGGATGGATGAGAAGGCGAGAGGGTCAGGCCAGGAGAAAGTTCACAGAAAAGGAGGCAGACACTCTGGATACCTTCTGGGCTCATGGCAGAGACTGGCACTTAGGGAGGCCAGGGTGAGCAGGAGGCCAGGAGGCCAGGAAGGGTTAACCTTCCATGGTTCTCAACTCTCCCTGCCCACCCCAGGAAAAGACGGGTGGGGGGAGGCTGAGGCTGAGGTGCAGTGATGGGGGAGGGGAGCTGTGGAGGGATGCAGGAGTCACAGACCCTTCCATCATCCTGACACAGAAACCATGGCAACGGTTCCCAAGGTAACCAGAGGGGTGGGGAGGGGAGAGGAGAGCGCTCAGGAGGCAGAAAGCTCAGGGAGGATGGAATGCGAAGGGAAAACCCCAGGGAAAAGGCGACACAGATCAAGACAGAGCCGTGGGGCAAGAGAAACCAAGTCGGAGGTGGAGAGGGAGAGATGGAGAGCCAAGTGGAAAAGCCAGAGAAGAGGGGCCCTGCTAAGGAGTGCGGGTGTGGACAGAGATGACTGCAGCCAGCCAGCCCCTCACCCCCGCCACCTTCCCACCCAGCCATGAAGCAGGCACCAGGAAAGCCTGAGGGAGTGAAGGGGCATGAGATGACTGGAAGCGCAATGGAGACAGAGACAGGGTAAAGAAGGAGAAGACTGCACAAGAAACAAGATGGGCCAGGGGAGAAGCTGGGGTGGAAGGCTGGCAGGGCACCCAGGCCCCTCGCCATGAGACAACCAGCTGAGAGACAGCAGCTTCCAGCCCACACTCCCACACGAGCTCCGGGACCTGCCCTCCCTGGTCCCTGCAGCGCCTCGCACCCTCGGCCATGAGTCGGATCTCATGGGACATGGCGGTGCCCAGCTTATTGCTGGCAAAGCAGCGGTAGATGCCCTGGAACCTCTGCGCAAAGTTGCTGTTGTTGCCTGTGATGGTGAAGGAGCCAGAGTGGGGCGACTGGTACACGGTCACACCCAGCTCTTCCTTGGGTTTGAAGTGGACACCATCCCTCGTCCAGCGGAACCTGTGGGCGGAAAAAGGCCCAGAGGCCTGAGGCCCTGGAACCCAACGGGGGCTGGAACAGGCTGGAGGGGACAGGTGCAAGCAGTCAGGGCCCCCAGGGGATGGACTGGGAGATGGCAAGGACTTGGGCTGATTAGCAAGGTTTGGGGCTTCTGGGCTTAGAAATTAGGCAGTTCAGGGAGGCACAAGGCCGGGGTCAGTGGCAGGCAACAGGGGCTGAGACGGCAGAGATCACTCACTGCACTTCAGGCTTGCCACTGGCCTCACACTTGAGGCTGATGTCATCTGTGGGGAAGACAACCAGGCGCCGTGGAGACTGTTCCGTGATGACAGGTGGCTCCATCACTGGAGACAGGGTGGAGAGAGCGGTGGTGAGGGTGCTGCCTGGCTGGTGTCATAGCCTCGGCCCCTGTCCCATCGTGAGGGAAGCAGGGTCCAGAGCCCTTGGAGGCCCCATGGCCACAGGGGGATGAATGGAGGGGAAGAACAAAAGAGGCTTGTGGGACATGAAAAGAGGGAGAAAGAGAAAGGGACACATGCAAAAATGTAAAGAGAGGCAGGGACAGAGGGGACAGCCACGGAAGTTACAAAGAGATGCCTGAAAAAGACAAAAAGCGTATGACAGAAAGAAGCCGGGATAACAAAAGCCAAGACACAGAAACCAAGAAGGACAAACCCCAGACAGGGGAGAAGGGACCAGAGAGAATGGCAGAGAGGAACAGTGAGGGTGACAGAGTACCCAGGCTGGGGCAGAGGCAGAACAAAGCCAGCCCTGCACAGGTGAGAGAAGCACATGGTGCTCAGGAAAGCCAAGCAGGACCCGGGCACTCAGGAGGGCGGGCATGCAGGCTCAGCCAAGGGCCCCCTTACCCCTCTTCTTGGCCTTCTTGGAAACACTCTCACCCCTCCCCAACTTACCATGGTGTCCTTCATCTGAGAAATCCAGGCAGGCAGTGAGGGAGGGAATGGAGAGAAATACTGACAGGTAGCCCCAGAGTGGGGCAGATGGCAGGGGACATAGTAAGCTTCTGCAGTCCCCCGGTGGAGAGGGAATGGCAGTAGAACAGGCCCTGGCAGTAGCAACAAGGGGGCACACGCTGGGCTGGAGCAGTGGCAGGTCAAGCCCAGGGAGATGGGGCAGAGAAATGCCCAGGGGGAGGGGCTGCACTGGATAGACACGGGATATGTAGCCCAGAGGCAGCCAGGCCATGCCTCCAGCTCTAGCAGACAGGGAGAGAGAAATTCTTGCCTTTAATAAGGAGCGTCCTTGCAGCCCCCTGGCAGGGCCTGGCAGGGCCTGCAGAACTGACCCCACCCGTTCAGGATGCCTTGGAAGGCACCCTCCCCTGCTCCAGCCTGCTTCCCTCCTAATCCAATTAGCACAGCTGAGTGTTTTCAATTACCAGGGCCCAGCCTTCAGAGCCCTGCTGCCCCCTCCCCCTGAAAACTATCCCAAAGGCCCTGCTGCCTCTGAGTTTCCATAGCCTGCGGGGTTGGCACCAGCCCTCCTCTTCTCCCTCCTTCCTCCCAGTCAGTCACCAAGCTCTCTGGGGCAGAGGCCAGAGCTGCTGCCCCAGCCCCAGGACTCTGCAGAGCACTGGCCAGGGCGGCCTCGAGGAAGGGAGAAGAGGGAGGGAGGGAGCAGCAGGCTGCCTCTGAAAGCTTTGTCTCTGCAGAAGACCTCAGTGTGAAGGTCCAGGGAGGGAGGAGGGGGCTCCCTGGGGACACTGCAGAGGGCCCTGAGCTGGGGAGGGAGATGGTGACAGGGATGACAGGATGCAGAAAGCCAACTAGGTGGAGGAAGCAGGAAAAGAGACAAAGCAGGCTGGAGTGGCTGGGAGGGAGAGATGGAAGATAGGTTCCAACAGGGAGGGCCGGCTGCCTGCCACTGCCCACTGTGCCATATCAGGGTCAAGAACAAGTGCTGGTCAGTGCCCAGGGCAGCCTTGGAGCTGCCATGGCCTTTGGCCTAGTTCTGTTCTCCCCACTCCCATCTTTCTGTAGAGAATGCACAGCTTGCATTCCACTGTACAGTGTTATATTGTGTATCCACCTCTGTGTCCTCTGTGTCTAAAAGCCTCACTGGTATGTGTTTCCACTTGTGTGGCCTCTCAGTGGCTCTGCTCCTTTATCCCTGTACCTGGCTTGTCTTCATGCACCAGTGTGCATGTGCCCATATGCATCTGTGCCAGGGGAGTCTGCATGGCCCTGGCCCTCCATGTATGTGCCTAAGGGGCCAGCCTCTTTACCTCCTCCAAGCCCTCACTGCCTCCCAATGCCAGGTGCCTCCCCAGCCTCTCTCTCGCAGCCCCTGTCCCACTGCTGGTACAGACAGTCTTCCCAACCCCTATCCGCCAACTAATCTCTCAGTGACACTGGCCTCTTCCTTGTCCAGGTCCAGAGACAAAGGTGTCAAGATGAGGCTGGGAAGGGACTGGAGCCTGGTAGCTCAAGAGACACAAATGCCCTCACATATGATGCCCTGTGACATGCCCCTCACACAGCCTGACAGCTACTTAAAGAGAAGACACCATCACAGTAACACCCCCCACATGCAAGTGTGTACTCACATTCAGCCCCACTCACACATACACATGACCCACTGCAATCAAATGTCGTGATCAAATACCTCCCAACCTCCACAAACCTGGCCAGTAAGTAACAGAGTGACTCACACAGTTACCCATGTAAGGAAGTCAAAATCACATTCACGAATATCTACACTCAGTCAATCACAAGAACACACAGAAATACACAGTGTATCCATGCTTAGTCACAACCCTATGGCCACACTCCCCAATCTGCTTTGCCCCCAACAAATGTTACAACCAGAGACACATGCTCCAGCAGCCCTGCCCCCATCCCCACCAAATAACTACACACGAAAAAGGGTCCAGAAGGCTGCTGAGCTGGGACCAGGATTTTTCAAGCCACCTTTTCCTGTCTCAGTTCAGAGACAGGGTGGCCAAGGGCCCAGGAGGAGAAAGAGAAACGGGGACAAGACTTGAACACAAGCCTTTGCACAAACCAGCTGAGGGCTGGGACAGCCCCATTCTCCTGCTGCCACACCCCTGTAGTGGGGGATGGAAGAGGAGGAGTCGGAGTGGGGCGGGCAGGGATGGGGCGGCTAAGGAGAGCATGCAGGAGGCCCAAGACCTCGTGGCCCTGTGCCGGGTTCGCTGTCCCTGGTGCTGAAATCGCTACGGCCGGCCGCGCCTGTCCCTGTCCATGGTGCTGACACGCCCCGCACCTTCTACCCTGCCCTTCTCTCCAGGGGTACCCAACGTCCTGGCTGTGTCCTGCCCACCCCATGCCCAGGAAAGGCCAGGGAGAGGAGTCAGAGTGCGGAACAAGGAGAAGGTGAGGAGGCAGAAGATAAAGAGGGGCCCAACATAGCGGCGAGGGGAGGCGCCCAGGTTCCCTTCAGCTACTCACATTCCTCGGGGATCTGGATAAGCAGGCAGGGGCTGCAGAGGAGGAGAGGCCACACATACCGCAGCGCCACGACCATCTTTCCCGGCGGCACCGCGCAGCACAGCCAGCCGGGCTCGGTTCAGGCTCCGGTCGCAGGGGAAGGGGTCTTGTGGTCGGCTTGGGGCGGGAGCTGGGAGTGGGGGCACTGGGAGAGGGGAGAAGGGAAGGGAAAGGTGGGGGAAGAGAGACGAGAGAACGGAAGGACGTTAGTGACTAACATCTGGGTAAGCCCGGGCTCTTGGCCCCGCCTTCAGCCCCGCCCCCAGCTGGCCGGCTTCTCCAGCCGTCCCCTCCCCATCCGCACCCCTCCCCACCTTGGAGGGAGAAATCTAGAAGAGATAGCCCGGGCTGGGCCTCCAGGTTGCCTTTTATTCCCTCTCTACTCTCTGTCTGCACCTTTCCTGCCAGCTGCCTACCCAGCACCAACTTGTTGCCCCATCAGCTCCCCTATGCATGGCACAGGCCACTGTGTGCACACCATCCCCGTATGTGTCTGCATGTGCCTGTGAGCAGGTGTCCGTGGGCATGTGTGTGGTTGTAGATCTGCATGCAGGGAGTGAGCTGAATGTGAGCTGGTATTTCTGTGGCGTGTCTTCTCTGGGAGGGGTTGCACTCATGAGTGGGTGTGTTAGTATGTGTGCCTGAGGGAATCAACACACAAGTCTGCTAGCTACGTGTGTCTTTATCTATCTGTGGAGATGAATCCATGTATCTATTATCTCTGTATGCACATATATGTAAAGAAGAACTCTTCTTGCAGTCACGTTGCTATAGCTTTCAGAGCCAACTGATGCCTGGGTGCTGTACAGCCCTAAAAAGCTAATGGGGGGCTTGGAAAATGGGATAGAGAAGGGAGGAAAGGGGCCCAAGATGGCTGCATTTCACAAAATAGTTTCAAGAAAATGAAGAAAGAATGGAGAAAGGGCCAGGCACGGTGGCTCATGCCTGTAATCCTCGTACTTTGGGAGGCTGAGGCAGGTGGACCACTTGAGGGTGGGAGTTTGAGACCAGCCTGGCCAACATGGTGGAACCCTGTCTCTACTAAAAATACAAAAAAAAAAAAAGCAAAGAAAAAAAAATTAGCTGTAGTGGTGGATGCCTGTAATGCCAGCTACTTGGGAGGCTGAGGCACGGGAGTCACTTGAGCCTGACAGGCAGAGGTTGCAGTGAGCCAAGACTGTGCCACTGCACTCCAGCCTGGGTGATGGAGTGAGACTCTGTCTAAAAATAAAAATAAAAATAAAAGGCCGGGCGCAGTGGCTCATGCCTGTAATCCCAGCAATTTGGGAGGCCGAGGTGGGTGGATCACCTGAAGTCAGGAGTTCAAAACCAGCCAGGCCAACATGGTGAAACCCTGTCTCTAGTAAAAATACAAAATTAGGGCCGGGCACGGTGGCTCAAGCCTGTAATCCCAGCACTTTGGGAGGCTGAGGCAGGCGGATCTTGAGGTCAGCAGTTTGAGACCAGCCTGGCCAACATGGTGAAATCCCATCTTTACTAAAAATACAAAAAAATTGGCCAGGCATGGCAGTGCATGCCTATAATCCTAGCTACTCAGGAGGCTGAGGCAGGAGAATCATTTGAACCCAGGAGACGGAGGTTGTGGTGAGTAGAGATTGTGCCATTGCACTCCAGCCTGGTCAACAGAGCAAGACTCTGTCTCAAAAAGAAAAAGTTAGCCTGGTGTGGTGGTGCATTCCTGTAATCCCAGCTACTCGGGAGGTTGAGGCAGGAGAATCTCCTGAATCCAGGAGGCTGAAGTTGCAGTGAGCCAAGATCACGCCATTGCACTCCAGCCTGGGCAACAAGAGAGAAATTCCATGGAAGGAAGGAAGGAAGGAAGGAAGGAAGGAAGGAAGGAAGGAAGAGGAAGGAAGGAAGGAAGGAAGGAAGGAAGGAAGGAAGGAAGGAAGGAAGGAAGGGAGGGAGGGAGGGAGGAAGGAAGAGGGAATGGGGAAGGAAGCCTTCCCTCGAGAATTGGTGTGGGAGATGAGAGCAAGGAGGAAAACAGCCCCCCTGCTGCTCCTCATCCCCCTTGGGGGCAAGAGAGGCCACTGAGGCCTCCTCCCTTCCAGATGCTCCAGGTTAGGGTCAGGACAGGGGTCAGGACAAGCTCTGGGACATTTTTTTTTTTTTTTTTTTTTTGAGATGGAGTCTTGCTCTGTCGCCCAGGCTGGAGTGCAGTGGCCGGATCTCAGCTCACTGCAAGCTCCGCCTCCCGGGTTTACACCATTCTCCTGCCTCAGCCTCCCGAGTAGCTGGGACTACAGGCGCCCGCCACCACGCCCGGCTAATTTTTTGTATTTTTTTAGTAGAGATGGGGTTTCACCGTGTTAGCCAGGATGGTCTCAATCTCCTGACCTTGTGATCCGCCCGTCTCGGCCTCCCAAAGTGCTGGGATTACAGGCTTGAGCCACCGCGCCCGTCCAGGACATTTTCTGTGAGAGTGTTTCTGACACTTCTTGTGTGTCTCAAAGTCCCAACTTCTAGGTCTTTGTCTGAGTCTTCAGAGCTCAACTGCTGCATGTGTCCACCCCAAACCCAAGCCACACCAACCATGTCCACATCCACCTACAAGTAAGTGGACCCAAAGACTAAGGGTCTGAAAGAGGGAGCTCCTCTGACAATGACAAGAAGAGGAAACAGACTCCCAAGTGGCCAGACCACTTCAATTACAAACAGGAAGTGGTTAAAGTGCAGGTGAGGCAAGAAAAGGTGTTGTTAGGTGACAGAGCTTGGAGGCTGAAGTCCCAGACTGGACGCTTTCATTTAATCCATACTGCACATCCTCCCTCTGCCCAGCCAGGACCTTATCAAAGCGGGTACCAAGTCTCAGCAGGAACACCGAAAGGATGGTAGAGAAGTCAGCCATGCTGTGCTAAGGCTCTGGGCCTTGTCAGTTTTGTGTAACAGAGTCACCCAAGAAGAGCTGTGAATGCAGCAGATCCTGTGGGGACTCTGGGCAGGAGCTTGCTGCAGAGGGTGGTGGAGAAGCAGCAGGGTGGGTCAGCATGCATGGCCTGGAGGCCAAGAGATGACTTGGAGGGTAAGAAGTGTGATTCCCAACCTGCAAGAGCTGGACCAGGGCCCAGAAGGGAGGAGCAACAGTGGATCTGTTCCACCCCAGCCTCTCCCCACAAAGCCAGTGGATCAGGGGAGGCCCCAGGCAGCACTGGCCTCAACTTCAAGGCCTGTAGGAGCAGTAGGAGACTCAGATCAGAGAGCAGATGATCAAACAGCAGCCTTGGGAGCTCTGAGCATTGGTCTTGGGAGGGGGAGGGGAGGAAACTGGAGCAAGGAGAAGCTCAAAGAAGGGCCCTCCTGCATATCAGAGGCTTGGGTGCTCTGGAGGTTGATGGTTTCTGCCACGCAAGTTCCTCTATTTGTCCTCCAAATCTAGAATCCTGGAATGGTGTGTGGCATGTACACTCAGGGGAAATACAATATCCCCAAACCCCTGGTCCCCACTCCCTGCCCCATCCCGGCGCTATCCTATCTTCCCACAGGCTCATATCCAACTTCTTTTTTGGTCTCCCAGTATTTTCCACCCAGCTTTCCACCGCCCTGGGCACTTGGAGACAGGCAGGAAGCAGCCAGAAGGTTGCGAGGCATAACAGCTGGGAGGGGGCGCTCCCTCTTCCCCTCCCACTGCTGCTGGGTCTCTGATCTCTCACCGTTCCTCAGGCAATTACAGAGCAAGCGGCTAGGGTTGTCAGCTCAGCAGGCCTTCTACCCCCCACCAGCACCACCAAGGGCAAAGGAGCGGGGAGGGGATGTGTTCCACAGATGGAGCCAAGGCCGGGTCTGCCAAGGGTGACAGACAGAGTGAGAAGAGGCAGGAGGGAGCAGGAGACAAAGACAGATGTAGGAAGACAGCGCTAACCACGATGGAGACGGTTAGGGAGGTGGGGAAATTCAGAAACGGAGACCCAGGCAGCAGGGAAAGGGAGAGAAGAGGAAACCGGAGCACAAAGGGTGAGAGGCAGCCGCAGAGAGCGCTGCTGAGAAATGGCAGAAAGAGCGAGAAGAGTGAGGGGTGGGGGTGGGCGTGTGCACGTGCGCGTGCGCACAGGCCGCCTGCACAGCATCCTTGTCCCTAGGGGCTGTGCCAGGCAAGGGGCGGGGAGGAAGGAAGATGGTCCTGGGTCAGTGGAGGGGCTTCCAAGTGTGGACGTCATGCTGGCCTGGGAGCAGGGTAGAGACAGACAGAGGGTGGAGAAGCTGTGAGCTGGGGCCGGAAGAGCCTACAAAGCCCCACGCAACAGAGCATCAAGGCCCTGCCCACTTGTGGCACTGGGCAAGGGACGGCCGTGAGACAGGATGAATGGTGCACTGCTGGCTGACCCATGCCAAGCCAGGGAACAGGTGGTGGGTTTCCTGCTGTGGGTAGGGATGGGAGAGGGAAAAGCACCCAGAAGACCCCAGAGAAGCCTTCCAATATTGCTGCTGGCTGGGAGTAAGCGGCCACCTGGCTGGAGGAGACACACATGTGTTAGGCCAACAGTGATCATGTCTGACCATGCACTGAGTGGACAGTAGCCGCTGTGCTGGGGCAGTTGAAGGTGGGACCGTTCCTGAGTAAGTCCGGTCCCAAACCCATCCTCCCTGGTGGGAAAGGACCAGGGAGGCAAGGGTCAGGCCCAGCAGCCTACAGGGAGGGGTTCAGCCCCAGAAGAACCTCGCCCCATCCCACCCTACCTGGCCTCCCACTATGACCGCAGGTCCCTCAGGGAGTCCTCTGTCCTCTGCTCCGAAATGCCTGCTTCTGTCTGACGGGAAGCAGCTTGCCAGGGAGGGACCTGGGAGGTCGTGGAGCCTGGCTAGACCTGGGGTGGCTGCCTCCTCTCTGAAAACACACACACACCATCACCACCACCACCACCACCACACACCTTGGGAAGGGAACCTCCAGCGGTGCCCTGCACATGTGCCCTGCACACCTGCCTGTCAGTTCTCAGGTTCTGCCTGGAGTTCCTCTCAAAGGAGAAGCAACAAGAGGGCCCTTCAACAGCACAGTAGAGACTCCCCAGCTTCTCCTGCCCTTGTCTTCTGGGGACATGGTGCCTGGTGACCCAATGGGCCAGAGTGGGGGTGGGGCTGGGGGCTCAGCACAGGGCACATGACAGGGTCAGAGTGTGGTGCTAGGCCCATATGCTTGCAGGCCTGGGAGCCTGGGGGTCTTTTGTGCCTGTTGGTGTGTATATGATGGTGTGGGTGTCACTTACACCCCTTGCACTGTGTCCCTTTAAGGCTCCCGCTGGCCCTCCCCGAGGCTGTGGCTGGCAGGTTTCTATGGTGATGCAGCCCAAGTCCCTCGGTAGCAGAGGTGGGGGAGCCAGAGGTGGGGAAGCCAAGGAAAGCCTTGTTATGTGTTATGTAGACAGCACATAAAGGGGGCTGCTCCAGGGAGCCCCCACAGGTACCTGGGGGCCCAGAAGTCCTTTATGACTGCTACTTAGTCCCTGCACTCCCCACCTCACCCCTCCCTAAGGGGGTACCCCCCAGAGAGTGAGCCTTCAGCCCCCTCATCTCGCCTGAGGCTTTAGTCTCCAAGGCAACTACAGCTCACCTGTCATGGACCATTCTCCTTAAAAGATGGGGAGAAGAGACAGAGGTTTACCTTTTGTGGGGGTGCAGGGAGGATGATCTTGACTACTGGGAAAGGGAGGGAGGAGCCCCACTCCATCCCCGCAATCACATCCCTCTGTGGTCTGTTCTATTAAATCAACCCTCGGCGTGGACTTACCACATACCAGAAAGTCTCATGAGCACTTCCAAGCACATCCACTCATCTCCTCCCCAGATTTGCCCCAGGGAGAGAGGTGCTATCATCATCCCCATTTTACAGATGAGAAACGGAGGCTCAGAAAACTGGAAACTGTGTCCAAGATCACAGAGCTGGCACTGGCTCTCAGCAGGGGTGGGGTTCTAGAGGGCATGGTGGCTCCCCAAGTTGCCTCTCAGAGGCTCTGGCATCCTAATATGTGTGCCTGCTAGGCTTCCCAGGGGACCAGTGGCCTGAGCAAGGATGGCCTCCAAGCCATCCTGCCCCACGGGGAGGGCTTATTTGCCAGGCAGATGGCAGGCAAATGTAGGGGGCAGGGAGTGACATCTTGGGATGGAGGCCATGCGGAAGAAGGATGTGATCAACATCACGTCTCAGCACAGAGCTGAAGCCTGACACTAAACAAACCCCCAAGTCCCCCACCCAGGTACTCAGTCCAAGAGAAGGCCAACTCCTTTCCCTTTTGGGTTTGGGAACAGGCTGGTTTCTTGGTCCCCTCTTCTGCTGTCTGAAATCTGGACCTTTTCTTGCAACCAGAGGCTCCAGAACCCTCCCAGAGAGGCCTGTCTCCAATCAGCACTTAGGGACAGCACTAGACCCATTCTTGTGTCAAAGGGGATACTGATGCCCAGCAGGTGGCAAGGCTTCAGCCTCCCAGACCCCTAGAAGGCCAGAGAAATGCGGTGGCAGCAAAAATAGGGCTCCTCTCCAGCCCCGGGCCTCCTCAGTGAGCTAGGATAACCCTAGTACTAGAGGGGACTTCAGGGGTCAGGCCAGAAGGAACAGAGTGCATCCAGTTCCTGGGGCTGTGGCCTGAAAAGCAGAGCAGGGAGGGAGTCGAGCCTGAGGCAGGGAGAGGCCCTGGCCCACATCAGTCCTGGAACACCTAGCCTGTGTTGGTTTGAGGGGGCGGGGTGGAGGTGCCTGGAAACAGCTCAGACACTGCCAGGCCCCATCGGCCCCCTCCAGGGGCCCCACTCCCAAAGGGTTAAAGGGCAGAGGGGGACACAGGAAGCCCGGGGGCAGACAATGGAGCCTCTGTGATCCCCAGGGCTTGGGCATTCCTAAGTCATGAACACAGACGCAGATGGCTGGGGGAGAGGGCCACAGGGAACCCCCCCCCCCCACTGAAGCACAGCCTGGGTTGGCCAGAGGCTCTGTCCCCATATCATGCATCGCTGCTTCCAACCACTGCAGCCGCCACCCTCAGCCCCACCCCTTCCCAGCACAGGCCCTGTTGGGGCATCTGAGGAGACCCACGTGGCCACATGACAATATCTGTGTGCATGCTGGCTCATGAACACACACATACATGCAGCCAAATATATGACCCCACCCAGACAAACAGGAATACTGGAAGTTACACACACACAAATACACAAACACAAGCAGAGACACAAACCCCACACATGCAGATAGGAAGACTGCCTGGCTGGAGGGCTGGGGGCAGAGGGGCTCCCGGGACTCAGTCTCTTTCCTTCAAGCTCCACTCTCAGACTCACACTGGGATGGACGGGCTCAGAAGTCCTCCTTGGCCAAGTGCATGGAGCCCAGGACGCTGCCACCCTCCTGCCCCACCCAACCCCTGGCCCGCGCAGCTGCCCCTGCTGGGCATAAGGGCCAGTTAGATGAGCAGGAGCTGCTGACTCCCTCTGCAGCTTTCCAACCTGGGAAGAACACGGGGGCCTGGGGAGGGGGCCACTGGACAAAGAAAAGCTTCTAGAAAGAACAACGACCAGACCCTTCCCGGCTCCTCCCTCTATTTCCAGCCACAGCCTTCAGGAAGCCACAAAGACCCTGTTGATATCTGGGGAAGAAGCAGGCTGGGCAGGCTACCTCCCCCAGTGCTTGTCTGGCTGGTATTCACCAGGCACCCCCCATCCAGCCTTCCACTCAGACAAGGCCCCCGTGGGGGGTCTGGGCCCAACCCTAAGGCATAGAGTCCAGCAGAGGGGTGCTGAGTGGCTGCTGGACAGGGCGCAACCTCAGGGCCTTCAAGGGTGAGGCAGGGGCAGCTAGGGGGGACAGGGAGAGGAGAAGAGTGGTGGAAGACAGACAAAAGGGTAAGCAGAGAGATGGAGCAGAGCCCCGACAGGAAGGGGGAAGAGGGGAGGGAGGGCCAGGCAGGCAGAGGCAGAGGGAGGAGACAGGGAGTGGTGTACCCCATCCCTGGCAGCAGCAGACTTCTTCCTAGAAGGAGGGGGAAGGTGATGGCCCTGGGGGTGGGGCGCAGGGAGACGTGGGAGGCTTCAGAGGAGAGAGCTGCGGGGCGGGGGAAGCAGGAGAGGGAGGTGTCCGGGATGGGCCAGATCAGAGCAAGTAAGAGCGACTGTGAGGGCAGGGATGCTGCAGGCCCATTCCAGATGGCCCCACCCAGGGACCCAACCCCAGCCCATCGTGAGGGCAGAGGACAGGGCAATGAGCACCCTGCTGGGGACCCTAGAGGGGCATCCAGACCCCCTGCGTCCCCCACTGTCTGAACCACGGGGGATGGGGGGCACGGCCCCCACTCATGCCCACAGAGGGAAGCCTGGCAGACCAGGGGCTTGGCTGGAATCCCCATCCTTGCAGACCTCCTCACAGGACCCCACCGCTACCCCGTGTTCTCCCGTGAATGTGCCCTCCTGGAGCCTGGGCCACTCTGCAAGGCCACATCACCCTCACATCCAGAAAAGCACCCAGTTGCAGCCATTTCAAGCTCTGAAAGGGATCTTGGTGATCAAGGAACCTACCCCCATGGGAAAGGGACCGACTGTCCCAAGTCCTTGGGCTGGGGGCTGGCCAGTATGGCACACAGGCCTGTCTCCTCGACCCTCACGGGCCAGTCCTGGCCAGGTGCATGCCAAGGAAGGTGCCAGCTGTAGGTCCAGGGGTGGAAAGGGCTCAGAACTGGGAGAGGCCGATTGGGGGCACAACCTGGGCACCCTGCTCACTGTAGCAGCCTTCAGGCCAGGCCCTTCCTCACTCTCTGCCTCCCTTTTCCCTTCAGATAATCATCAAGAAAAAAAGGAAACAAGTGACACCCCACGAAGACAGGGATGACGCTGCTCCAGTGTGCCACTGGCTCTTCCATGGGCAGCCCAGAGCCCGGCCCAAAGGAGCACTGGCAGTGAGCAGCTGCCCAGTACATGACTGCCCATCGCTGGGATGCTTAGCACCCGGGTAGGGAAGATCTTCACTGGCTGCAGGGCAGGGGAGCCCGCCACCTTGAAGCGCTGATTGTCCTCCTGATGCTCAGCAGGGGGCTGGCAGCTGGGAAGGGGAGGGGGAGGAGCCTTTTAGGAGTGCGGTGTAGCAAACCAGGGAGGCTGGGGCGTGCTGAACGTGTTTCCCTCTTGGTGATCAGATCACCAGCGATTCTTAATTTCTTTTGTTCTTTTCTGTATATTTCAAGTGTCCTACAATAAGATGTATTATTTTCGGGATCATACACACACAAACATCAATAAATATGGAGAGAGACTCAGTTGCAGCAGAGAGAAATGGCCAGGAGCCAGGGAGGTGGGAAGGTCCCAGGCCCAACCCTGCCCCGAACTTCCCATGTGGCCAAGACAGCTAAGTCCTCAAAGGCTCTGGGGCCCACAGGTGTGCACATGCGGGGCTGTATGGGAGCTGTGCCAGAGAAGAGGCCGGGCTGGGCCAAGTCCCACCACCTGCAGCAAGAAGCCGATGGGAGGGGAGAGGCCCCCGACTCAGAAAGATGACACTGGGCAGCAGCCCCCGGGGAAAGAAGGGAGGACTGCAGTGATTTATGTCAGGGCCACGTGAGTCAGCAGAGATGGCACTGGGCTGCCCCGATGCCCCTGCCTTCAGGGTGGGGTTAATAAGGGCAGGGTAGGGGGTGCCAGGCCCCACTCCTTCTGGGGAAGGGGCAGATGGCTCTAGGCCTGCCTTCCTGAGACGGGCAGTGATAGGTGGGGGGTCCAGATACCCTGTTGGGGGCAATGGATTGTAGTACGTGTTCTTTGCAATCCCTGCCAACCAAGAGGCCCCAAAAGTCTGTCTTGGAAAGGAAGGAATAGGAATCGCTGACCCCTCCCATAACCGCACAGAGATGGGAAGATGTGGCAGTGGGCAAAAGACCTGCAATGCGCAGGAACCGTCTGAGCCAGTGAGGCCCACCCTCCTCACCCCGACCTGATGGACCCTACCTGATGGACACCCATGCACGGGAGGCGCAGCAGTGTGTGCCCGAACCGACCTCACCCACTGCAGCCCTGACTGGCCACAGAGCCTGTGGAAACGGGCTCCAGAGGTGCCCTGCGCCTCCAGGGAGGAGCCCCTGGCTCTGCGGCAGGTTTTCAGGTGAGCCCGGAGGAGCCCAGGCTGGGATTTGGAAAGAAGAAGGAGGAGAACAAAGCCCCCCAACCTTGGGGCGGAGGGCAGGCAGCGCCCAGTCCCGTCACTCCCTTCCCCGCTTTGCAGGGGCGGCTTATTCCAATCTCCCCTCACCACGCTATCAGCCGGGGTTTTCAACCAAACTGGGCTCTCGGCTGGGGATGAGGGGGCAGCCACGCCCAGGGCCACACCCCACGGCGGCCGGTGAGGGAGCGCTCAGCCCGATCTGGCTTCTTTTCTCAGACACGCATACGCGCACGGGGACCCGCCAACTTCAGCCCCCGCCTGCCCACACAGACCCTACCTGACGCCCCCCGCCCTGTTCTCTCGCCCAGGCCAGCATATGGGGCGCCGCCCAGGTACCCTACACCTGTCGGGCTCGGGCACCCGGCCTCCCTCCCCCGCCCCGCTCCCGCCCGCGGTGCCTGGAGCCGGACGCCCTGCATGGGTGGGGCTCCGTCAGCAACGCAGGTTACCGCGGGCCGGACCGGGCCGGGCGGCGCTCCCTGGTCCGTGCACCCCGGGCAGAGTGGGGTGGGAGACGCCGGGGATCGCAGCCGCGGCCCGGGCGCACGGGGAAGCCAGCCCGCCTTACCTGCGCTGTGGCCACCGCTGGGGCTGCCCGCCCAGCCTCCGCGCACGCCGGCCTCGGACCCGCCGACCGAGCGCGTCTGTGATGCCGATGCTGCGGCAGCAGCGGCGGTGGCGGGGCGGGGCGGGCGTGCGCGCAGGGGCGGGGGAGGGGAGCGCCGGGGAGGAGAGGGAGGGAGGAGTGAGATCACCTCCCCGACCGCCCGCCCCGCCCCGCCCCGCCGCACCCTAGCCCCTGGTTCCAGCCGAGCGCGACGCGGGCTGGGGGCCCCCGGGCAGCCCACTCAGGGAGCTCATTGGGATCCCAGTCGACGGGTCCCGCCAGACCCCCTCCCCAGCGGACCCGGAGTCTCCGGCCGGAGAGTGTTCCCAGCCCCAGCGCAAGGGAGCCCGCTGTGAAGGCTCGGAGCGGGAATCGCGGGGCGAGAGTGCTCCCAGAGACCTGGGGCCGGGCGGTGGAGAGAGGAGTCCGACAAGGAAGGGGATTCTCCCCCAGTCTCGGCCCGGCCCTCGACGGCGCAGGCCAGCGATGGGCATCGCATGTAACGCCCCCTCCCCCCGACACACACACATATACCCAGGGCAGGACTCCCGGGACCTCTCCCGAATGCCCCCCCGATCCTGAGCTCCCAGTTCGGGTCCTAATGGGAGGGGTGCGGGGGCTTCGATCTCCAGCGTGTTGGGGAGGCGCGGCGGAGGGCGGCCTCCTGCGCACCCCAGAGCCCAGGCGGGCGGCAGGGTAGGAGGCGAGTCCAGGGGCGACAGGGTCTCGGAGAGGGTATCCCTCGAACTGCCACCCCCAACTCCCAGATTTTCCTCCAGCTCTCCGGTGTCTTATTTCTTTGTCCTCGGGATTGGCCTCATTCGACCTTTCCCGCCGACCCCACTCTCTCCCACTCTCCCCCGCAGCCCTGCACAGGATCGAGAAGCAAGGAGCTCCTCCCCAGCGCCCCCTCCTAGGCTCAAGGCCATGACCTCACAGGCGAGGAAGCAAAATGGAGGGGTAGGAATTCCGGAGCTGGCGAGCTGGCTGCAGCCGCAGGGCTAGGAAGGCCTGGAGCCCTGATGGCAGATTACAGCTCTGGTGGCCAAGATATTTTTATGGGCATGCCTGTTGCCCAGTGAAGCATTCCAGGGGCCCTCAACTCAGTCTCACAAGATTCCCCAAGTGGTGTGGGGCCCTGGAGGGCCCACATGGGAGCAGCCCTGGCATCCTGGCTTGGATGCCCCACCCCCATAGTGCCAGCTTCAGTTCCCCTGGAATGGGAAGCTTGCGGTGACCCACCTGTGCTCAGAGAGGGTCTGGATGCCATGTTTGCCCAGTCTTTAGGAGGGAAATGGACAAGACTAGGCACCTGAGTGAAGGTGGACAGCTAGGGAGACTGCTCCCAGAGTGGAGGCACCTGCAGGGCATCTTCAGGTGACAGCAGAGGAAACTGAGCCTGCCTGGGTCACGAGGCCAGCGGGCCCATGAGCTGGGCGGAGAGGGTGTGTTTTCCATGAGGCACTGAGCTGTGGTCAGCTTTCTGCCTTTGCTGATCTGAACTCTGATAGGCCTCTCTCCTCTCCAGCTGCTGCCTCCACTCACTCCCTATGTTCCCAGCCTTTTCTCCAAGCCCCAACTTCTGCAAATCCTTTCCCTAATCTAGGGTTTGATGCCCATCAGGATGATGACTTTGACAGGGGTGAAGTAAGCAGAGAATAGAGCCCGTTTATATGCTACTGCTAATGTGTAGTGATGGGTCCATTTATGATAACAAAAAATTCATTACTAGGACTACACGACATCACATTTCCTGAGCAGAGCCATGGACCTGCCATCATTACGTTTCCTGCACATTTAAATTGCACACCAACCTGGGGAGGTCTGTTGAAGCATTCGCCCCACGTTACAGATGAGAAAACCAAAGCCCACAGAGCTCAAGGGCTGGGTCCAGCAGGCACAGTTAGGAAGGTCTCTTTATCTCCACTGGCTCATTGCATCCACACACACACCTCCCCCAGATGACAGTGCTGTTATTATCCTCACTCTACCAGTGAGGTACCCAAGGTCCAGAGAGGGGCAGTCATGCAACCAGGAAATAATTGGCACTATCAGTGCCCCCATTTCACAGATGAGGAAACCAAGGTCCAGAGAGGTCAAATGACCCACCCAAGATCGCCCAGAAGGTAAATGGCAGAACTGGGACTTGAATTCCCTTCTGCTTGACCACAATGTCCATTCTCACTTCCGTGTAATGAGGTGGAGGAGCCAATGGGAGCAAAAGCAAGAGTGACAGAAGACCAAGGGCAGGGTAAGTCCCAGGAGAAGCAGGAGGGACTGGCCCTGAACAAGAAGACATGCCTCACTGCCATGTGTGCTTTGCTGGTGGCAGTTAGGAACCTGAAGCAGACAGATGAGAAGCACTTGCTCTTTCCCTTCAACGTCAAGTGCTTCTCACAGCCCTGCTCCCTGTGACCCACCCCTCACAGACACGATTTGGACTGGACAAAGGAAGCCCAGACTGACCCTGTAGTGGAGCCTGTGGAGTGTGAGGCCTGACCAACAATTGGAGACAGGAAGGAAGAGACCAACAGGCAGGCAAGCTGCGTTCAGCCAGACATGTCTCTCTCTGTTCTCCTTTCCGATATTTCAATCTTTCTGTGCCTTCATATCTCAGGTGTGGCGCTTGGAAACAGCACATAGTTGGGTTTTGGTTTCGTTTGACTCTGTCTAACAATTCTTGTCTTTTTAAAAATCAGCTTTGAGACCAGCCTGGGCAGCAACATAGTGAGATCCCATCTCTTAAAAAAAAAATAGAAAAGTTAGTCAGGCATGGTGGTGCATGCCTATAGTCTCAACTACTCAGGAGGCTGAGGTGGGAGGATCCCTGGAGCCCAAGAGGTTGAGGCTGCAGTGAGCCATGATCACGCCATTACACTCCAGCCTGGGCGACAGAGTGAAACCCTGTCTCAAAAAAAAAAAAAAAAAAAAAAAGAATCAGTTTTACTGGAGTATAGTTTACATACAGTAAAATTCATCCTTTTGAGGTTTACAGTTCAATGAGTTTTGGTGAATGTTGTGTAACCATCACCAAAACCACGCTCTAGAACATCTCATCACCTCTCCAAATTCCCACATGCCCTTTGCAGCCAACCACTCCCTCCACCCCCTGCCCTTGGCCACCTCTGATTTGATTTCTGTCTTTTCTAAACTTTATTATAAATTGAATCATGCGGTATGTATTCTTTTGTCTGGCTTCTTTCACGCAGCATACGTTTTGAGCTTCATCCGTGTTGGTGTGTGTGTTTGTGTGTGTGTGTGTGTGAGAGAGAGAGAGAAAGAGAGAGAGAGAGCGAGAGAGAGCAGTGCATTTCCTTTTGATTGCCGAATAGTATTCCATTGTTTGGCTGGATCGGGGTTTGTTCAGCCATTCACCCGCTGAAGGACACTTGGTGGTTTCCTGCTTTGTGTCATTATGATGGAGTGGCAGGCTTGTGTGTAAACGCGCATCTTCATTTCTCTAAGGTAACTGCTTAGGAGTGGATTGTTCGGTCAAGTGGTAGATTGACGTTGAACCTGCCTTTGTCTTTGGACTGTGCAGGTCAGCTGGTCGCACAGTGATGACTGCTATTATCTCTGGATGTAGTCATGCCAGCTGAGTGTTTGCTTTCTATTTGTCCTGCTTTCCCCATTTCTCTCCCCCACCTCCACTTCATTATTTTTTTATTAGTGTTGTTATTACTTTGAGACAAGGTCTTGCTCTGTTGCCTAGGCTGGAGTGCAGGGGTGTGACCAGGGCTCACTGCAACCTTGACCTCCTGGGCTCAAGTGATCCTCCCACCACAGCCTCCCAAGTACTGGGACAACAGATGTGCCACCACCATACCTGACTAATTTTTTTTTCTTTTTTTGGTAGAAGTGAGGTCTCACTATGTTGCCCAGACTGGTCTTGAACTCCTGGGCTCAAGTGGTGATCCACCTGCCTTGGCCTCACAAAAGTGCTGGGATTACAGGAGTGAGCCACTGCACCCGGCCTCACCCCCACTTTGTATCACTGAAGGTGTGTTCGGAGTTGATTCCTTCCAGTGGGTTCTTGGTCTGGCTGACTTCAAGAATGAAGCTGCGGACCTTCGCAGTGAGTGTTACAGTTCTTAAAGGTGGCACAGACCCAAAGTGTGAGCAGCAGCAAGATTTATTGTGAAGAGTGAAAGAACAAAGCTTCCACAGCATGGAAGGGGACCCAAGCGGGTTGCCCCTGCTGGTGGAGGGAAGGTGGGGTAGCCAGCTTTTATTCCCTTATTTTTCACCTCCCACATCCTGCTGATTGGTCCATTTTACAGAGTGCTGATTGGTGCATTTACAATCCTCTAGCTAGACACAGAGTGCTGATTGGTGCATTTTTACAGACTGCTGATTGGTGTGTTTACAATCCTCTAGCTAGATAGAAAAGTTCTCCAAGTCCCCACTCGACCCAGGAAGTCTAGCTGGCTTCACCTCTCAAAGGTTCAGGATAGGAAGCAGAAATTCCTCCTGTGATCATGAACAGAAAGGAATTCTGTAGAAGTGATCAGATGCGTACTTGACCATTGGATGGGTCAAAAGAGTGGACTCTGGGCTGGGTGTCAGTAACACCAGTGCAGACCTGGCTCCCCAAGGAAGCTGCTACCTCTGCCACCATCCACAAGGTGGGGGATTGGGAGGCGGCCAGTGTAACCTTTGAGTTCAAAAAGATACCACCAAAGTCATGACCTGAGGATCAGCAAGCTGGGACCTGGAAGCCATTGCCACAAGTGCCCCTCAACAACCAAGGAGTGGAGGTTAGACCCCAGAAATTCCTTGATGTCTAGCAGAAACGCAGCCCCACACAGCAGAAGGGTGACTTCTCTTCCTTCGGTCATCCAAACTTCATGTGAGCACACCAGATTGGCAAAACTAAATTTGCTTTATTGGCTGCTCTGGAGTCTGGGACATTTCCAGCCTCTGCCATGCCAGAGCCACGAGGAGTGGGGAGTGAGTGCCCAGAGCTGTCAACACACCCAGGGAGACGCTCTGCTCTTGGTCATCTTTTAGATGGACTGGATTTGTTTTCTTATTCTATTTTCCCCTCTGTTTAGAAGTGTTCTATGAAATTTTTAGTAGTTCCTCTACCTATTTTAACATGTATTCTTAACAAAGTCTAAAGTTAACCAATACCTCTGCTCTGTTGGTTTTAATGTAGGTGCATAAATTATTTGATACTCCTGCCTTCAAGAGGTAGTGCCTAATTCTCCTCCTCTTGAGTATAGGCTGGACTCGGTGGCTCACTTTTTTTTTTTTTTTTTTTTTTTTTGAGATGGAGTTTTGCTGTTGTTGCCCAGGCTGGAGTGCAATGGTGTGATCCCGGCTCACCACAACCTCCACCTCCTGGGTTCAAGCAATTCTCTTGCCTCAGCCTCCCAAGTATCTGGGATTACAGGCATGCGCCACCACGCCTGGCTAATTTTTGTATTTTTAGTAGCGACAGAGTTTAACCATGTTGGTCAGTCTGGTCTCGAAATCCTGACCTCAAGTGATCCACCCACCTTGGCCTCCCAAAGTGCTGGGATTACAGGTGTGTGAGCCACCACGCTGGGCTTTTTTTTTTTTTTTTTGAGAAGGCGTCTCAGTCTGTTGCCCAGTCTGTTGCCCAGGCTGGCGGCTCACTGCGACCTCCAACCCCTGGGTTCAAGCGATTCTTCTGCTTCAGCCCCCCAAGTAGCTGGGATTACAAGCGCCCACCAGCACGTCCAGCTAATTTTTGTATTTTTAGTAGATACAGGGTTTCATCATGTTGGCCAGGCTGGTCTCGAACTCCTGACCTCAGGTGATCCGCCCGCCTCAGCCTCCCAAAGTGCTGGAATTTCAGGCTTGAGCCACTGTGCCCGGCCTCACTTCTTTTTTAAATTTTATTTTAGAAGTTGGGGTCCTGCTCTGTCACTCAGGCTGGAGTGCTGTGGCATGATCATAGCTCACTGCAGCCTCGAACTCCTGGGCTCAAGTCATCCTCCCATCTCAGCCTTCTGAGGAGCTGGGACCACAAGCACACACCACCACACGTGGCTCACCACTTCTGAGGAATAAAATAAAGCAGAAGCAATGGCTGCAGCTGTGGGGACTAGGTCACACAGGCACTGCTGCTTCCTCCTTGTTCTCTCTCTCTCTCTCTCTCAGATTGGTCTGTTGGGTGAAGCCAGGTGCCACATCGTGAGGACACTCAACAGCCCTATGAAGGAGCTCACGTGGAGAGAAACAAAGGTCTTCCGCCAACAACCATGAGTGTGCCACTTTGAAAAGGATCCTCCAGCCCCAGCCAAGCCTTTGCATGACTGCAGTCATGGCCAGAATTGCACTGCAGCCTCACAAGAGCCTTTGAGCTAGAACCATCCAGCTAAGCCACTCCTGAATCCTGACTCACAGAGATTATGATATAATAAATGGTTACTGTCATAGGCCGGGCGCGGTGGCTCAAGCCTGTAATCCCAGCACTTTGGGAGGCCGAGATGGGCGGATCACGAGGTCAGGAGATCGAGACCATCCTGGCTAACACGGTGAAACCCCGTCTCTACCAAAAAATACAAAAAACTAGCCGGGCGAGGTGGCGGGTGCCTGTAGTCCCAGCTACTCGGGAGGCTGAGGCAGGAGAATGGCGTAAACCCGGGAGGCGGAGCTTGTAGTGAGCTGAGATCCGGCCACTGCACTCCAGCCTGGGCGACAGAGTGAGACTCCGTCTCAAAAATAAATAAATAAATAAATAAATATAAAAAAATAAATGGTTACTGTCATTTTGAACCACTGCCTTTGGGAGTGATTTGGTTTGCAGCCACAGATCACTTATACATCTTCCCTCCTCCTACACAATGCACTGCCTGGGATAACATACTAGCCACATGAGGTGGACCCTATTCTCATTTAGGAACGAGGAAGGCAGTAATCTCAGATATGTGGACAGGAACCCAGGCAGAGTCAGCCGTCTGAGCTTTGGGAAGCCTGGTTTTCAGTAGGTCTAGGGACCAGCTTATCTTACCCACACTCCCACACCCCCACCTTCCCACCCCGAGCTACTGTTATGGTGCTGCAGTCCCCACGGTGCCTGTCACTACCCACCAGCTGCTGTCCCCTCTCCTCTGTGTCCATCTTTTCTTCATCTCTTTGCTTCTCCTGGCATTATCCTGCTTTGTGACAAATACCCATGGCTTTTTCTGCACATGTCTTTTGGCTTTTAATCTCACTGAAGTTTCAATTCCAAGAGAGAGAAATTTATGGGCCCAAATACTCATTATTCTCATTTTGGCAGAGCCTTCATGCCAGGTAACTTCGTAGGCAACTAACCAGCCTATGGACTAGCTAGTCTTGGCCAGGTGCGGGCTCCTGGTCCAGACAGCTGAGGCCAAGGTTGGTTCAAGCTGTGTGATATGCAGTATGGCCATCTATTATGGACTGAATGTTTATGTGCCCCCAAAATTCGTACGTTGAAGTCCTAATCCCCAGATGGAGCAGATAAAGAAGAACAGAGAGGCTGGACATGATGGCTCATGCCTGTAATCCCAGCACTTTGGGAGACCAAGGTGGGCAGATAACCTGAGTCCAGGAGTTCGAGACTAGCTTGGGCCACATGGGGAAACCCTAGCTGTACAAAAAATACAAAATATTAGCCAGGCATAGTGACACACACCTGTAGTCTGTTACTTGGGAGGCTGAGGTAGGAGGATCACTTGAGCCTTGGTGGAGGAGGCTGTAGTGAGCCGAGATTGCACCACCGCACTCCAGCCTGGGTGATAGAGTAAGACCCTGCCTCAAAAAAAAGAAAGAGAGAGAGAGAGAAAGAAAAAAAAAAAGAATGAATGAGAGAGAGAGAGAGAGAAAGAAAGAAAGAAAGAAAGAAAGAAAGAAAGAAAGAAAGAAAGAGAGAGAGTGAGAAAGAAAGAAAGAAGAGGAAAAAAAGAGAAAGTAAAAGAACACAAGAAAAGCACTCTTCCCTCCCTTCCACCACTGCCCCTACCATGTGAGGACACAGTGAGAAGGCGGCTGTCTCCAAACCAGGAAGACAGCCCTCACCAGAAGTGGACCCTGCCAGACCTTGATCTGGGACTTCCAGCCTCCAGAATTGTGAGAAGATAAATTTCCATTGTTTAAGCCACCCAGTCTGTGGTATTTTGTGATGACAGCTGGAGCTGACTAAGACACCACCAATGTGTAAGTCACTGGCTAGTGGTGCTGCTGCAGCAGGAAGTATGTCTTGGTGGGCATCTTGCTCAGCCTCTCCTATCTAACCACACTGAAGTCGTGCATTTCCTTGTTTTTACTTTATACTAGGCCCACGAAGCCCCGTGCTTTGAACAGAATTGCTTATTTGCCTTCACCACTCCTCCTCACAGCCTGGAGGTGATCATGTTACTGTGTAGACTGGTATCCCTAGGGGTTTATGGGCTCCAAACAAGCTGCCCATGAATATCACAATCCTGCCACATGCCCTTAGCCAGCCCTGCTTCCCCTTCCACTCAGTGCACCTTCTAGACTTTCTCCACATACTGTTGATTTGAAAATGAAAGTCACTGGCTGGCGTGGTGGCTCCTGCCTGTAATCCCAGCACCTTGGGAGGCCAAGGCGGGCGGGTCACTTGAGGTCAGGAGTTTGAGACCAGCCTGTCCAACAAGGTGAAACCCTGTCTCTACTAAAAGTTAAAAAAAAAATAGCCAGGCATGATGGGGCACCTGTAATCCCAGCTACTTGGGAGACTGAGGCAGGAGAATCAGTTGAACCCAGGAGGCGGAGGTCGCAGTGAGCCGAGATCCTGCCACTACACTCCATCCTGGGCAACAGAGCAAGACTCCATCAGAAAGAAAGAAAGACAGATAGAAGGAAGGAAGGCCGGGCGCGGTGGCTCAAGCCTGTAATCCCAGCACTTTGGGAGGCCGAGACGGGCGGATCACGAGGTCAGGAGATCGAGACCATCCTGGCTAACACGGTGAAACCCCGTCTCTACTAAAAATACAAAAAACTAGCCGGGCGCGGTGGCGGGCGCCTGTAGTCCCAACTACTCGGGACGCTGAGACAGGAGAATGGCGTGAACCCGGGAGGCGGAGCTTGCAGTGAGCTGAGATCCGGCCACTGCACTCCAGCCTGGGCAGCAGAGCGAGACTCCGTCTCAAAAAAAAAAAAAAAAAAAAAAAAAAAAAAAAAAGAGAAGGAAGGAAGGAAGGAAGGAAAGAAAGAAAGGAAAGAGAGAGAAAGCAAGCAAGCGAAAGTGACAGATGAAGCATTCAATTTCTCTTCCTCGTGAAATCCCACCAAAATGACAGTAAATGACTTTTTAAAAAGAAAAACTTCCCAAGGACAGAAATAATGGGAAAATAGATAACAGCTGCAAAATCATGGGAGCTGAACAGTAACTGATGAAGCAGACCCAGGAAAGTGGGACAATGGGGAAGGCTGAGCACCACCTGAATTTCACTGCAGAACCCACACACATCCTAGAGAGGAGCCAGAAAATGGGGGTGAGTATGGAAGTGCCATTAAAAGTCTGTTGAAGCCGGGCGCGGTGGCTCAAGCCTGTAATCCCAGCACTTTGGGAGGCCGAGATGGGCGGATCACGAGGTCAGGAGATCGAGACCAGCCTGGCTAACACGGTGAAACCCCATCTCTACTAAAAAATACATAAAAATTAGCCGGGCGTGGTGGCGGCGCCTGTAGTCCCAGCTACTCGGGAGGCTGAGGCAGGAGAATGGCATAAACCTGGGAGGCGGAGCTTGCAGTGAGCTGAGATCCGGCCACTGCACTCCAGCCTGGGCGACAGAGCCAGACTCTATCGCAAAAAAAAAAAAAAGTCTGTTGAAGAGGCAGTTAGATCTCCACGTGCTTTTCCCCATCCCAACAGAACAGAATGTTTACTCTTTGGAGATGATGAAGCAAAGAGTGTTCCAAGTGGGGAATAAATTCCAGGAGCAGCTTAGATGATAGCATACTAAAAATGAGGGGGTTGAATAAATATTTACCTACTGAATTTGGACCACTTTGGACCCTCTTGGCCCACTCTGTTTCTCAAGTGCTGACAACCAGCCTCAGGCATCAGGCTACCCATCTCTGGGTATTTGGCCATCCCAAGGTGAAGGAACTAAAGGTAGTAAAATTGGGGTTCTCCAGTAAAACAAGCCCAGCCAGATCATCCTATGATGAGGCTCATAGTTGACATGTCCTTCCCTTCCATTCAGCTCATTAGTGCCCCATTCTTTTTTTTTTTTTTTTTTTTTTTTTTTTTGAGACGGAGTTTCACTCTTGTCGCCCTGGCTGGAGTGCAGTGGAGCCATCTCGGCTCACTGCAATCTCCACCTCCCGGTTCAAGCGATTCTCCTGCCTCAGGCTCCTGAGTAGCTGGCACTACAGGTGCGCACCACCACGCCCGGATAATTTTTGTATTTTTAGTAGAGAGAGGGTTTCACCATGTTGGCCAGGATGGCTTTGATCTCTTGACCTCAGGTGATCTGCCCACCTCAGCCTCCCAAAGTGTTGGGATTACAGGCGTGAGTTGCCATGCCCAGCCTGCCCTATTCTTAAATATGAGAAGACAACCAAGGATCACCAGACACCTGAGGAAAACCTCTAGCATGAAAGCAGGAAAGATCAAGACCAAAACAAAGAGGAAAACAATTGTTGGGAAACACAACTATGAGAGATAAGAATTTTTAAAACTAGGCCAGGCACGGTGGCTCACGCCTGTAATCCCAGCACTTTGGGAGGCTGAGGCGGGCGCATCACGAGGTCAGGAGTTTGAGACCAGCCTGACCAACATGGTAAAACCTGCTCTCTACTAAAAAATGCAAAAATTAGCTGGGCGTGGTGGCGCATGTCTGTCATCCTAGCTACTCAGAAGGTTGAAACAGGAGAATTGCTTGAACTCGGGAGGCAGAGATTGCAGTGAGCTGAGATTGCACCATGGCACTCCAACCTGGGCAACAGAGCAAGACTCTCTCATTAAAAAGAAAAAAAAAAGAATTTTTAAAACTATTAACTCACTCAGGGAGATAACAGAATGCAAAAATATCCATGAAACAAGAAGAGGACGCTATAAAAAAGGAACATTCAGAGAACAAACAAGAGTTTTTTGTGGAAGCATGCATGAAAAATTCAATAGATGGATATTTTTCTTCTAACAAAACATAGAAAGTTGCAAGACAACATCACTCCCATCCTAGCTACAAGAAGAAGCTGGATCACCTACAAATCATAGAATTTTTTTTTTTTTATTTTAAGGCTATTGGGAAGCTGAGGTTGGGGGAAAAAAGAATCAAAATCTTGAAAAGCCCTTTCTAGGAGAAAAAAAGCCCCATAGCTGCTTTTATTTTTGGCAGAGCAGCAGCAGGAAGAGGAGGCTGCCACAGACTTGTGTAAGAAAGAAACAGAGAAACTTTGAACACATTTTAAAAGGCTGAGTGTGGGATGGCATGAGGCTATAGACTCTCTAATGCCTCCAATTCAAGAGAGCTTACATTCACCCACTAACTCTTTTGCATGGGCCTTCACCAAGAGAGTTTGAAGGCAAAGCAGGTGGGTCGAGAGATACTCTCTGAGGTAGAGATGTGCTCAGGCTGCTAAAGTCTGGATGTAGGACAAGGGAACAGACAGGAACCCCCCTGGGGCTCCTGACCTTCCACTGAGTACAGAGCAGCTGTAACTGGTGACTGAAGCAGGGCAGGAGGACTGAAGAGTTCATCCCCAGGCTCTAGGAAGTCTTAAGGCAGGACAGAAGAACTGAAACAAACCTTCCAGTTGGTTCTAAGCCTTACCCTGAGTACAAACCAGGAGCCAACTATGGGGTGGAGTGGAGGCAAAAGACCTACAATAGGCACCCGGGAACGTGCGTTCAGGGATCTGCTGAAGTCTACGGGTGAGGCAGAAGAGCCAAAGAAACTCCCAGCCACTCAGATCACAAGTCCTGCCAAAAAGAATGTTCTGATCCTGCTCTGAAATCATCTGAAGTATACAGGAAACTGAGTCTACGCAAAGCAACAAGAAACGCCAGACTCCGCTTAACTACACACCAGCCTCTAATACACACACACACATGAACAAACAAGAAGGGTCATGCCCTTTTTTGGGCATAATTTTATTTGTGTCCTCCCCACTGTTCTATTACATATATTTACCCAAGAAGGTGTAAATATATATGATTATTTACTTCTTAAAATAGAAATAGGCCAGGTGTGGTGGCTCACACCTGTAATCCCAGCACTTTGGGAGGCTGAAGTGGGAGGATTGCTTGAGACCAGGAGTTTGAGAACAGCCTGGGCAACATGGCAAGACTGTGTCTCTACAAAAAATACAACAATTAGTTGGGTGTGGTGGTGCATGTCTACAGTCCCAGCTACTCAGGAGGCTGAGATGGGAGGATCCCTTGAGCCTGGGAGGTCGAGGCTGCAGTGAGCCGTGATCATGTCACTGCACTCCAGCTTGGCTGACAGAGTAAGACCCTGCCTTAAAAAAAAAATGGAATTTGTGAAGGGCTCACCTGGGTAGTCCTGGCCCAGGTCTTCCATGTGGTAGCTGTCAGATGGTGGCTGAAGTTGGAACAGTGTGGTGCCGGAGCAACTGACAGTTGCCTGGGCATCTCTCCCTCTTTATATTGCCTCAGAGCCTTTTTTTTTTTTTTTTTTTTTTTTTTAAGACAGTGTCTCACTTTGTTGCCCAGGCTAGAGTGCAGTGGTGGGATCTCAGCTCACTGCAACCTCTGCCTCCCGGGTTCAAGTGATTCTCCTGCCTCAGCCTCCTGAGTAGCTGGGATTACAGGCATGCACTGCCATGCCCCAGCTAATTTTTTGTAGTTTTAGTAGAGATGGGGTCTCACCATGTTTGCCAGGCTGGTCTCCAACTTCTGACCTCAAGTGATCCGCCCACCTTGGCCTCCCAAAGTGCTGGGATTACGGATATGAGCCACCGTGCCTGGCCTTTTTTTTTTTTTTTGAGACAGAGTCACACTCTGTCCCCAGGCTGAAGTGCAGTGGCATGATCTCGGCGCACTGCAATCTCCGCCTCCCAGGTTCAAGCTATTCTCCTGCCTCAGCCTCCCGAGTAGCTGGGATTACAGGCACACGCCATCACACCCAGTTAATTTTTGTGTTTTTCAGTAGAGACGGGGTTTCACCATGTTGGTCAGGCTGGTCTCTATCTTCTGACCTTGTGATCCGCCTGCCTCAGCCTCCCAAAGTGTTGGGATTACACGCATAGCCACCGTGCCTGGCCTCAGAGCTATTTCGTGTGGTCCTTCCATGATGGCTGATTTGGGCTTTCTTGTAGCCTCAGGGAAGTTGGAATGCTTACATGGTGGCTAAAGGCTTGAAAAGTGAGTGTCCCTGTTAACAAGGCAGAAGCTTCATTACCTTTTCTGCACTAGCCTCAGAAATCAATCAGCACCGGCCGGGCGCTGTGGCTCAAGCCTGTAATCCCAGCACTTTGGGAGGCCGAGACGGGCGGATCACGAGGTCAGGAGATCGAGACCATCCTGGCTAACACGTGAAACCCCATCTCTACTAAAAAAAAAATACAAAAATTAGCCGGGAGCGGTGGCGGGCGCCTGTAGTCCCAGCTACTCGGGAGGCTGAGGCAGGAGAATGGCGTGAACCCGGGAGGTGGAGCTTGCAGTGAGCTGAGATCCGGCCACTGCACTCCAGCCTGGGGGACAGAGCGAGACTCCGTCTCAAAAAAAAAAAAAAGAAAAGAAATCAATCAGCACCACCTTTACCATATTATCTTGAGTACAAGAAAGTCACAAGCCTGCCCAGATCATGGGGGGGGGGGTTAAATTCCACCTCTTGATGGGGAAGTGGCAAGGTTCCAGGAGAGCATGTGGGATGGGAGATATTGTTGGGGCTACCTTTGAAAAACACAATCTGCCACACACACCAGTTAAAAGGCAGAGACTGTTGGGCTAGATAAAATAGCTATATGTTATTTACGAGAAGCACATTTGAAGCATAAAGACACAGACATGTTGAGAGTAAAAGTATGGAAAAAGATATACCAAGCAAACACTGAGCATAAGAAAGCTGCCATGGCATCATACTAATGTCAGGTAGAGCAGAATTCAAGACAAAGAGTATTACTAGAGATCAAGAGGGACAGTCATAATGAAAAAGGAACACATAATCAAGAAAACACAACCATTTCAAATATATAAGAACCTAATCTACCAAATATATGAAACAAAATTTATAGGACTAAAGGATTCTAGATACAGATAAATCTCCAAACATACTGGCCGACTTTAACATTCCTTTCTCAGTAAATGATAAAGCAAATATGAAAACAATCAGAAGAATATAGATTTGAACAACACTATCAACCTAATTGACTCAATTGATATATACGGAACTCTACATCCAACAACAGCAGAACACATATTCTTCTCAAGTGCAGATGGAACCCCAACCAACATAGACAGCTTCTGGGCAATCAAGCAAGCCTCAATAAATTACAAAGGGTCAAAATCATACAAAGTACAATTTCTGACCACAGTGATGTTGAATTAGAAATCAACAACAAAAAGACATCTAGGAATTTTCTAAATATTTAAGTATTTTGAAATGAAAAAATATCTACTTCCAAATAACCCAAGAACCAAAGAAGAAACCCCAAGTAAAATTATTGGTAGAGGCCGGGCGCGGTGGCTCACGCCTGTAATCCCAGCACTTTGGGAGGCTGAGGCGGGCAGATCACAAGGTCAGGAGAGCCGGAGCTTGCAGTGAGCCGAGATTGCGCCACTGCACTCCAGCCTGGGCGACAGAGCGAGACTCCGTCTCACACACACACACACACACACACAAAAAATTATTGGTAGAACATATTTTTCACTGAATAGAAATGAAAACAAAATATCAAAATTTGGGAATTCAACAAAACAACTGAGAGGAAAATGAACTACTTATATTAGAAAAGCAGAAAGGTCCCAAAATAATTATTTAAGTTTCTACTTTAAGAAACTAGAGCCAGTCACGGTGGCTCACACCTGTAATCCCAGCACTTTGCGAGGGCTGAGGCAGGCGGCAGATCACGAGGTCAAGAGATCGAGCCGATCCTGGCCAACATGGTGAAACCCCATCTCTACTAAAAAATATAAAAATTAGCTGGGCATGGTGGCGTGTGCCTGTAATCCCAGCTACTGCTACTCAGGAGGCTGAGGCAGGAGAATTGCTTGAATCTGGGAGGCAGAAGGTGCAGTGAGCCAAGATCGCACCACTGCACTCCAGCCTGGTGACAAAGCGAGACTTCATCTCAAAAAAAAAAAAAAGAAAAAGAAAAAGAAAAAGAAACTAGAAAGGAAAGGGCTAATTAAATCCAAAATAAGCATAAGGGAAGGGATAATAAACAGTATAAATCAGTAAAATAGAAAAAATTAAAAAGAGTAGGCAGTACATAGTGGCTCACGTCTGTAATTTCAGTGCTTTGGGAGGCCAAGGTGGGAGGATCACTTGAGGCCAGAAGTTCAAGACCAGCCTGGGCAACAGAGCGAGACCCTGTCTCTACAAGTAGCTAGGATTACAGGTAGTCACCACCACACCTGGCTATTTTTCTTTTCTTTTCTTTTTTTTTTTTTTTTTTTTGAGTCAGAGTCTTACTGTGTCACCCAGGCTGGAGTGCAGTGGTGCGATCTCGGCTCATTGCAACCTCTACCTTCCGGGTTCAAGCGATTCTCCTGCCTCAGCCTCCCAAGTAGCTGGGACTATAGGCGCATGCCACCATGTCTGGCTAATTTTTTTTGTATTTTCAGTGGAGACGAGGTTTCACCATGTTGGCCAGGCTGGTCTCAAACTCCTGACCTCAAGTGATGCACCTGCCTCAACCTCTCAGAGTACTAGGGTTGCAGGCGTGAGCCACTATGCCCGGCCTCTATAAAAAAATTTAAAATTAGCCAGGTGGACTGGGCACGGTGGCTCATGCCTGTAATCCCAGCACTTTGGGAGGCCGAGGTGGGTGGATCCTGAGGTCAGGAGTTCAAGACCAGCCTGGCCAACATAGTAAAACCCTGTCTCTACTAAAAATACAAAAAAATTAGCCGGGTATGGTGGCACGTGCCTGTAGTCCCACCTACTCAGGAGGCCAAGGCAATAGAATCACTTGAACCCCGGAGGCAAAGGTTGTGGTGAGCCAAGATCACACCATTGCACTCCAGCTTGGGCGACAGAGTGAGACTCCATCTCAGAAAAAAAAAAAAAAAAAAAAAAAGCCAAATGTGGTGGTGACTACCTGTAATTCTAGCTACTGGGGAGGCTGGGGCAGGAGGATTGTTTGAGCCCAGGAGTTTGCAGTTGCAGTGAGCTATCATCACACCTCTGCACTCCAGCCTGGGTGACAGAGTGAGACCCTGTCTCTAAACAAACTAGGGAAAAAAAAAAAAAAACCCAAACAATATCACAAAGCAAAACAACAAATGAGGAATAAACGGGGCTGGGCACGGTGGCTCATGTCTGTAATCCGAGCACTTTGGGAGACTGAGGTGGGTGGATCTCCTGAGGTCAGGATTTCGAGACCAGCCTTGCCAACATGGATGAAACCCTGTGTCTACTAAAAAGACAAAAACTAGCTGGGCGCGGTGGCAGGCGCCTGTAATCCCAGCTACTTGGGAGGCTGTGGCAGGAGAATCGCTTGAACCTGGGAGGCAGAGGTTGCAGTGAGCCAAGATTGTGCCACTGCACTCTAGCCTGTATGACAGAGTGAGACTTCATCAAAAAAAAAAAAGAAGGAGAAGGAGAAGGAGAAGGAGAAGAAGGAGAAGAAGAAGAAGAAGAAGAGGAAGAGGAAGAGGAAGAGGAAGAAGAAGAAGAAGAAGGAAGAAAGGAGAAAGAAGAAAGAAGAAGAATAAATGGATCAAAACAAAATCTGCTTCCTTGAAAAAATCAGGCTGGGTATGGTGCTATTCCCAGCACTTTGGGAGGTGGAGGCAGGTGAATTGCTTGAGCCTAGGAGTTTGAGACTAGCCTGGACAACCTGACAAAACCCTGTCTCTACACAAAATACAGAAATTAGCCAGGTGTGGTGGCTCATGCCTGCAGTCATAGCTACTAGGGAGGCCAAGGTAGGAGGATCACTTGAGCTCAGGAGGTCCAGGCTGTAGTGAGCTGAGATCTCACCACTGCACTCCAGCCTGGATGACAGAGTGAGACCCTGTCTCAAAAATAAAAAATAAAGAAAAGAAAGAAAGAAACGAAAAGATCATGGGATGCCGAGATGGGTGGATCACCTGAGGTCAGGAGTTCAAGACCAGCCTGGCCGACATGGTGAAACCCCATCTGTACTAAAAATACAAAAAATTAGCCAGGCATGGTGGTGGGCATCTGTAATCCCAGCTACTTGGGAGGCTGAGGCAGGAGAATCGCTTGAACCCAGGAGGTGGAGGTTGCAGTGAGCTGAGATCACACCACTGCACTCCAGCCTGGGCAACAAGAGCAAAACTTCGCTTCAAAACAGAAAGAAACAAAACAAAAAGATCAATGAAATTGATAAGCCTCTAGCCAGACTGATCAGAAAAAAAAAAATGGAGAGAAGATACAAATTACCAATATGAAGAGTAAGAGAGAGGGGGGCATTATTACAGATCCTACAAAAATAAAAAAGTGATAATAAGAGGATGTTGTGAAAAACTTATTCCAATACATCCAACAACTTAGATGAAATGGACAAATTCCTTGAAAGATACAAATGGTCAAAGCTCATTTAGGAAAAAATAGATAACCTGATTAGCCCTATATCTGTTAGAGGAGTTGAATTTATAACTGAAAAAAATTCTCGGCTAGGCGCGATGGCTCATGCCTGTAATCCCAGCACTTCGGGAGGCCGAGGCAGGTGGATCACGAGGTCAGGAGATCGAGACCATCCTGGCTAACACAGTGAAACCCCTGTCTCTGTTAAAAAATATATATACAAAAAAATTAGCCGGGCGTGGTGGCGGGTGCCTGTAGTCCCAGCTACTCCAGAGGCTGAGGCAGGAGAATGGCGTGAACCCGGGAGGCAGAGCTTGCAGTGAGCCGAGATCACACCACTGCACTCCAGCCTGGGCGACAGAGTGAGACTCAGTCTCAAAAAAAAAAAATTCTCTACAAACTCTTCCAGAAAACAGAAAGAGAGAACACTTCTCAACTCATTTTATAAAGTCAGCATTTGGCCGGGCGCGGTGGCTCAAGCCTGTAATCCCAGCACTTTGGGAGGCCGAGACGGGCGGATCACGAGGTCAGGAGATCGAGACCATCCTGGCTATCACGGTGAAACCCCGGCTCTCTGCTAAAAATACAAAAACTAGCCGGGCGCAGGTGGCGGGCTTCAGAACAGCTACTCAGGAGGCTGAGGCAGGAGAATGGCGCGGAACCCGAGACGGAGCTTGCAGTGAGCTGAGATCCGCCACCGTACTCCAGCCTGGCATAGACAGACTGCCTCAAAAATAAAGCCGTAATATAGCCATCCCCAAACCAAAGATATTACAGAAAAGGAAACTGTAGACCAGCATCTCTCATTAATACAGATGTAACAATGGTAAACAACGGCCAGGCGCAGTGGCTCACGCCTGTAGTCCCAGCACTTTGGGAGGCCAAGGCAGGTGGATCACCTGAAGTCAGGAGTAATAGCAAAACTCCGGCTCAAAAAAAAAAAAAAAGAAAAAAGAAAAAAAAAGAAACAATTCAATACTCACTTGTGATAAAAGCTTTCAGTATACTGGGAGACAGAGTGAGAGACTATTCCTCCTCCCCACCAAAAAAAAATTAAAAAAAAAAAAAAAGAAGTTACAAAGTACTACGTACTCATTTATTTATTTATTTTTATTATTATTATTATTTTTGAGATGGAGTCTTGCTCTGTCACCCAGGCTGGAGTGCAATGGCAAGATCTCGGCTCACTGCAACCTCTGCCTCCCAGGTTCAAGTGATTCTCCTGCCTCAGCCTCTGAGTAGCTGGGATTACAGGCGTGCACCACCACGCCCGGCTAATTTTTGTATTTTTAGTAGAGACAGGGTTTCACCATGTTGGTCAGACTGGTGTCCAACTCCTGACCTCAGGTGATCTGCCCGCCTCGGCCTCCCAAAGTGTTGGGATTACGGATGTGAGCCACTACCCCTGGCCCTTATTTATTTATTTTTTGAGATGGAGTTTCACTCTTGTCACCCAGGCTGGAGTGCAGTGGTGTAATCTCGGCTCACCACAACTTCTTCTTCTTTCTCCTGGGTTCAAGTGATTCTCCTGCCTCAGCCTCACAAGTAGCTGGGATTACAGGCGCACGCCATCATGTGCGGCTAATTTTTCAAAATACTACATACTCTATGATTCTATTTATATAAAGTTCTAGAAAAGGAAAATCTATAGTGATAGATCAGTGTTTGCTAGGCTTTCAGGTAGGGGAAGAAACTTGACTGCAAAAGGCCACGAGGGAACTTTCTGGAATGTTCAAAATATTTATTCTATGTCATGACTGTGGTTGTGGTTACATGACTGTATGCATTTGTCAAATCTTATTGAACAGTGCAATTAAAAATAATGAATTTTACTGTATGCTAATCATACCTCAATAAAGCCGGAAAAAAAAGTCATTCTGGAGGAGAGAAATCAGAGGAGAGAAATCATTGCCTGATGAGGGCCGTTCCAGGGTGGTGAGTGTGTGAGCACTGAGGACACCCGGAGCAGCTGATGCAATAATCTGGGGGAGGAACGTGCAGGCGGAGAGAGCACGAGGAAGTCAGACTGGGGAACCCCAAGACAGTTACCCAAACAGCCCACTAACAGGAACTGCAGTCGCCCGCCGCTGGGAGGAAACGGGGAGGGCCCATTGCCTTTTTTTAAAAAAATCTCTGCAGCTTTGCCAGGGAGCCGCCTCCTGCCTGACTGTCACGTGATGACCTGGAGGCCATCTATGGGTACGGCCCTCAAGCCCTCAACGCTCACCCTTCTTCTACCCCCGGCCCCTCACCCCAGCACCTGCTGAAGACCCTGGCCCTCCCTTCCACTCTGCAGGGCTCCTAATCTATCCAGTTCCATGGGCTGCCTTCCCGCAGCCATCAACAGGCTCTGTCCAGCTTTCCCAGTTATTATTCACTCAGGTGAATGGACACAATTAGATGATCATCCGCAGACTGTCTTCCTGTCATCATTGGCCACACCGTCACACACACCACACACCCTCACGTGCACACCCTCACACACGTACACCCTCGCACATGCACACCCTCCTACACACACCTTCACACATGCACACCCTCACACACATTCACACAACACACGCACACCCACACACGCACACCCTCACATACACGCACATCCACACACACGCAAACCCACGCACACCATCACACACACCGTCACACACACCCTCACACACACCCTCACACACATGCACACCCTCACACACGCACACCCTCACACACATGCACACCCTCACACGCACACCCTCACATGCACACTGCCACACACACCCTCACATGCACACCCTCACACACACACCCCCATACCCGCAAACCTTCACACACACGCACACCCTCACACACACCCTCACACACACACCCTTGTACCCGCAAACCCTCACACACATGCACACCCTCACACACACCCCCACACACACCCTCGTACCCGCAAACCCTCACACACATGAACACCCTCACACACACCCCCCCACACACACCCTCGTACCCGCAAACCCTCATACACATGCACACCCTCACACACACCCTCACACACACCCTCGTACCCGCAAACCCTCACACACATGCACACCCTCACACACACACCCTCACATTCACACTTGTGCACTTGAGTTTTTATTAAATTTGTTTTTGTCCCCTTCAATCCCATCCTCCAACCCGTTGTTCCTCCCTGTCTCCTGGGCTCCACGTATTATGCTCCTTCGGGTCACAGTCCCTGTGAGGGCCGTTTCTGTTGACAGGCACTTGGCTCCTTCATCCTTCCCACTGCCCACAGGCTCTGCCATCTGCACATGCACCCCTCCCACACAATCAGGGGCCTCTTTCTCCACGTCCTTGGCTGCCTCCTCTTTGTCTTCCACCCCTTACAAATCCTTCAGGGCCCTTTAAATGCCTTTTCCACCTGCCTGCCCCCTCTAGCCCCGCTGCCCAGTGTTAGGTGGGTCACACCATTTCTCTCCTGGGTGATAGGCACAGCTTCCACCGGCCTCCCTGCCTCCACTCTTCTCTGCACAAGCCCATGTGCTCCTGGGGCAGAGCCCAGGTCCTTCCATCTCTGTAGCCACAGTGCTGGGCCAGCGGCACTTGCAGTTTGGTGAATGGAGGGTTCTGATCATGGGGAACCGGTGGATAGAGAGGGACAAACAGTGTCCCCTCAATCTGTCTCCTGTCCTTTTCTGCCCAGGTACTAGGCTGGAAGATCAGGAGCCACACCCTGGCACTCACAGAGCCCTTTCTGCAAGTCTTAGAGTGACCAGTGGGAGGTGTGCACAGGGGTGCTGCATTGGCAGCAGTGGGGGCCTGGCCCACCCCCAGATAGATGCCCTGCTCCTGTTAATGCCCAAGGGCAGGGGCTTGAGGCAGCCCAGTGCCATCCCTGCTGACTCACGTGGGCCTAGTGTGAATCAGCACAGTCTGCCCTTCTTCCCATGAGAGCTGCTGCCCAGCCCCATCTTTCTCGGTCCCTGAGGGGTGTCTGTCCAGGGTCTGTCCAGGGTCTGCCCAGGGCCTCTCTCCTGGCACAGTTCCATGTAGTGCCTGCCCATGTGGCTCCCAGTTCTTCCCGGGGGTCCTGGCTGAGCAGAGTAGCGTTGGGTCCTGATCTAGCTTCTTGTGTCCCAGAGGAGACCGCCATGGGGGTCCTTCCTCCAGACTCTTCCCCAGTTTAACAACAGGAAGTGAGGAGTACAGGGGGCAGAGATTGCCACAGGCCTGGCCACGTTGCTAGGGGAGGTCCCAGCCCGCTGCTGAGATCTGGCACTGCACAGCCTCTTTCAGGCAGAGAAACTGATAAGGAGACGGTTGCCTGCTCACCCCAAAAGGCTGGCATGGATTCCTTGGCCTAGCCGGCTTTAGACAGAGGGAACAAAGGTTTTCCCAAGGCCCTGCCAGTCCCCGGCCCTCCCCATCTTCCCACCATAGGTCCCCCTCAATCATCAAGTCCCATTGCCAGCACTCTGCAGCCTGCCCCCAAGGCGCTCTGCAAAAACATGGTAAAGATGCGTGTGTGTGCTGCGGGGTGTGATGTGCACCTGTGTGTGCTGCGGGTGTGTGCATGCATGTGGGTGTGTGGTGTTGGCTGTGCATGTGTATGTGGTGTGGTGTGGTGTGCAGGTGCGTGCATGTGTGTGGTGTGTATGGTTGTGTGGTTGGTGCATGTGTGGGTGTGTGGCGTATGGGACTGTGTGGTGTGTGCATGTGTGTGGTGTGTACGAGTGTGTGCATGGTGTGGTGTGTGTGTGGTGTGGCATATGGGTGTGTGGTGGGTGCATGTATGTGTGTGGTGTGACTGTGTACATGTATGTATGTGGTGTGGTGTGTGCACTGTCCCTGGAAAATGCCCACCCTGTGTTCCCACCACCCTAACAGGGCCGGGAGGCGCCAGGGTGCTGCCAGGCTCTCTGGGCAGGAAGAGGAGGCCTTGGCCACGGGCTGGACTTGGGCCTGGTCTGTGAGGCTGTTTTGGTCTCTGGCTTCACAGGGCAACAGAGAAGACAGATAAACAGGAAGAAAGCAGCTGCCTTGGGCTGGGCTGGGCTGGGCTGGCCTCGGCTGAGCTAAGCCAGGCCTGGGTGCGGGGGGGAGTGGAAAGAGAACGACTGGGATGAGGGCTGGAGGGGGTGTGGGGGCAGGGGAAGGAGAGAGGTGTTGGGGGAGGGAGGAGAAGGGCCCAGGTACAGGGAAGGTGCATCCACACTCATGGCATGTTCAGGAACATGAGCGAGCGTCTCTGTGTCGTGTGTTTGTGGCTGTGTGGCTGTATCATGTATGTGAGGGCGTGTGTGGTGGGAGGGAGCCCTTGAGCACATGGAGATCCCCAGCCCCTCTTCCTGGGACAGGTAGTTGCAGGTGCGGCAGGAGGAAGAGGGTGGGGGTATCCCTGGATCTCACAGGGGTTCATGAAGCCTGATTGGCCCCTGCCCCACTCCTCCCTTTCCTGTCCCTCACCTCCGGCCAACTGGGCCCTAATTGAGGAGGAGGAGGGGCCTGCGTGAGCCTGGGAGGGGCCCAGCGAAAGTGTTTTCACCCCTTCCTTGCCTGGGCCCAGCGAGGAGCAGGAGGACCCCAACTTGGGAAGGGGGCGTGAAGGTCCCACGAAAAAGCAGCACAGTCCTGGACTAGACCCACTGCTCTCTGGCCTCAGTTTCCCGACTTATAAAATGGGAATGCTGAACTAAGTGACCTCCCAGAGCACTGCCAGCCCAGACAATCCAACCAGGGGAGTGTGGTAGGGTGAGGGTGGGCGTGGAGGCTATAGCAGTGGGAGGAGGGAGTCCTGGGCCAGGACCAGGGAGGCCCTGGGGAAAGGAAAGGAAACGGGAGGCCAGGGGAGGCCTGGGGGAAAGGGGGAGGGGGAGGAAGTCCCCTCCTGGCCAGGTCACTCCCAGAGGCTGGGCTGGGCCAGGGTGGGGCGGCCGATGGAGAGCAGATCTGAGCACCCAGCCACCTTTACGCTACCACCCAGCTGCCCAGGAGCCCAGCCAGGTAAGGGGCTGCACAGGCCCGCCCCCGTGCCCAGTCCCCAGCCCTCGGATGGCCTCTCTCGGCCTCGGTTGGGGCAGCGGAGTTCTGCGTGTCTGCCTGGGGCGCCCACTTCCAAACCCGGGACTCATGGGCTGCCTGGGGGATCCTGGGTTCTGTGCATCCATCTGTCTGACCATCCCTCTCAATTTTCCCTGCCCAGGACTGGCCATACTCCCACCGCACACGTGCACACACGCGAACAGGCACCCACTGTGCTAGCATCTCTGTAAGGGCTCCAGTTCAGAGACCTGGGTCATTGGGCTGGCCCCTCGGGCAGAGGCTGAGTCTGCCCATCTCCTCCAGGCCCTCAGAACACCTGTCCTGGCCCCACCATGCTCATGACGTTCACCACTTCCGGTAAGGCTTGCCCCCCCCCCATGAGCCCAGTGGGCAGAATGGCCTTGACGATTTAGGGAAGCCCCTCTTTCTAAAGACCTCCTTCACCCTCACCTCTGGATGCACCTTTCCAGGCTGCCAACGAGCGGGGAGGGGGGCATAGCCCCACTTCCCTGCCAGGGCTGGGGCTGGGGCTGCCCTTCCTTATGGACTGCATGAGCCTGGGGTGTGTATCCCCCATAACATGGCTTTCCTGGAGTCCCCTCTGCTAGGAGCCAGGAAGAGGGTGTCCAGATGGGGGCACGGGAGGCAGGCCTGAGTCCCCATGCACAGCACCCTCTCTAACTGGGCCTTCTTCCTCACCTCTGCCCAGCTGTGCTTGGGCACCTCTCTCTGCCCAGCAACAGCAGCCAGGAGAGGCCGCCGGACACCCGGGACCCGCTGCTAGCCCAGGCGGAGCTGGCGCTGCTCTCCATAGTCTTTGTGGCCGTGGCCCTGAGCAATGGCCTGGTGCTGGCGGCCCTAGCTCGGCGGGGCCGGCGGGGCCACTGGGCACCCATACACGTCTTCATTGGCCACTTGTGCCTGGCTGACCTGGCCGTGGCTCTGTTCCAAGTGCTGCCCCAGCTGGCCTGGAAGGCCACCGACCGCTTCCGTGGGCCGGATGCCCTGTGTCGGGCTGTGAAGTATTTGCAGATGGTGGGCATGTATGCCTCCTCCTACATGATCCTGGCCATGACGCTGGACCGCCACCGCGCCATCTGCCGTCCCATGCTGGCGTATCGCCATGGAGGTGGGGCTCACTGGAACCGGCCAGTGCTGGTGGCTTGGGCCTTCTCGCTCCTTCTCAGCCTGCCCCAGCTCTTCATCTTTGCCCAGCGCAATGTGGAAGGTGGCAGCGGGGTCACCGACTGCTGGGCCAGCTTTGTGGAGCCCTGGGGCCGTCGCACCTACGTCACCTGGATCGCCCTGATGGTGTTTGTGGCACCTACCCTGGGTATCGCTGCCTGCCAGGTGCTCATCTTCCGGGAGATTCACACCAGTCTGGTGCCAGGGCCATCAGAGAGGCCTGGGGGGCGCCGCAGGGGACGCCGGACAGGCAACCCCAGTGAGGGAGCCCGCGTGTCAGCAGCTGTGGCCAAGACTGTGAGGATGACGCTGGTGATTGTGGTCGTCTATGTGCTGTGCTGGGCACCCTTCTTCCTGGTGCAGCTGTGGGCCGCGTGGGACCCGGAGGCACCTCTGGAAGGTGGGTATAGCCATGGCTAGGGCTGTCGGGGGCCACTCGGGCTTGGCAGCGTGCCCCGGTGCACCACCAGCCATCCTGAGCCCAACGTGGATCCCACCACCTTCACAGGGGCGCCCTTCGTGCTGCTCATGTTGCTGGCCAGCCTCAACAGCTGCACCAACCCCTGGATCTATGCATCCTTCAGCAGCAGCGTCTCCTCAGAGCTGCGAAGCTTGCTCTGCTGTGCCCGGGGGCGCACCCCACCCAGCCTGGGTCCCCAAGATGAGTCCTGCACCACCGCCAGCTCCTCCCTGGCCAAGGACACTTCATCCTAAGGAGCTATTGGGTGTCTTGCCTCCAGAGGCTTTGAGAAGCTCAGTTGCCTTCCTGGGGCTGGTCCTGGGGGCCACTGGGAAGGGGACCCATGGAGAATTGGCCAGATCCGGTGGCCCCGAGACTGGGAAACTGTGTGTCCCTGGACAAGCCGCAGCCCCTGCCTGGGTCTCCACATCCCCAGCTGTATGAGGAGAGCTTCAGGCCCCAAGACTGTGGGGGCTCCTCAAGTCAGCTCACCGTGCTGGGTGTGGGAGGAGCTGCGGCAGAGGGCTGAGGGGCCTGGGGGTGGCAGGAAAGAGGGAGCAGGTGCCCCCAGGTGAGACAGCGGTCCCAGGGGCCCGAAAAGGAAGGACTGGGCTGGGGCCAGGGGACCTTCCTGTCTCTGCCTTTCTAATCCCTCCCTTCCTCCATCTCTCCTCATTCTCTCCCTAATAAAAGTTGCAGCTCAGCTCATTTTCCACATGGCAAGGGGTCTCTTTGGATCAGGGTAACAGTGGGTGTGGAGGCAGCACACAGCCATACACAGACCCCCACACACATACCCACAGTAATGTGCACAGCTCTGGAACCCATGGTGCAGGCGGCCAAGTCTTCAAAGCTGCAGGACCCCCAGGGAAGCTGTTCTGGCCTCCAGCACCCACCCACCCACCCCTGAGACAGAGAGCTGGCTCCCATCAGGGAATCAACACGAGGTCTTTATGAATCACCACCCAGCCCTGCCAGGCATCTGAGCAAGGGTACCTGCCACCCAGCAGCCACTGACCAGCCCTCCACAAAGTCGCAGAATAGGGCTTTCCCCAGCCTCCAAAAGGGGTCTGGGCCAGGGCTGAGAGGCAGGCAGGGTGTGGAGTGGGCATCCCTGCATGTGCGGCCCCATCCCACCTCTGCACAGGGTGAAGTGCAGGCACCCTGAACTTGCTGGACAGGGTTGGAGAGAAGCAAGAGGGCTGGGGAGAGTGGCCGGTCCAGGGGGTAGCCGCCTGAGGCACACAGCTCCAGCAGCAGCACCTCAGTGTGGCTTGGGGGTTGTGTCCAGGCCCTGGGGGTGGGATGCTGAGGGTGAGGCTGGGGCCCCAGGGCCCCGGGAGAAGCCTTTGTTCTTGCCCAGGCGGCTGCCGGCCGGTGCCTTTGGGCTTCGGGGCCCAGGGCTGGGAGAGGTGGCAGATGCTGGCCCGAGGCCCTGGCGGACAGAGGTCTTTCCCAAGAGCTCCTTAAACACAGAGTCCATGTTCTGTGCCACGGCCTAGTGGAGGGGAAAGAAAGGGAGGGTGGCCAGTGAGCTCCCCCGACTGACCCTACCCAAGACCCACCTGAGTTCCTCCCACTCCCAAAGCAAGTCCTCAGACAACATCCCCAGTCCCTCAGCCTCCAGGTCGCTCTCCCCCACTTCGCACCTGGCATCCCGCCTGCCCCTTTTGGTGTCTCTGTCACAGTCTCCTCTGAGGACAGCAATTCCTTGGTTTAGCCCGAAAGTGGGGACCCCTCTCTTCTCGCCCCCACTCTTTCCTTGGCAGATATCACAGTCCCCCTGCCCGTGGCCTCAGGGACCGCCAGCATGCGGGGAACTCCCAGGTCAGTGTCCTCCCATGGCATCTCCAGGCTGCTCTGTCCCTGGCTCCCGCTCCTGCTCCTGCGTGTCTACCCGACCCTCCCTGGGCTCCCTAAGCCGGGGGGCTTGGCCACACCTGGGACACCCACATGTTCTCGGGTCTCTCCTCCTTGGGCTTAGCAACTTTCCCTGGGCTTCCACGTTCAGCCCAACAGTGTTCACAGGTCCCATGGCACAGAGCATGGAGCAGGGCTCCCCAGGTCGTGCGCTTGCCAGAGCCACATCTTGAGCCTGCGCTCTGCTCCTTCGAGAGCCACTGCTGCCCCACTCCAATCCCCAACCAGCCACCCCCTCCTGCCTCCCTGCCATCTGTCCCTTTCATCCTCCCTGGCATGCCAGGCGCCTGCCATGGCACCGCCTGTTACCTAGCCCAGCTACAGATGCCAGCCTTGAAATCTGCCCTGGAGTCCCTTGCCTCTACCAGGTAAACAGCCTTAACTCAGCCCTGCCACTCCCTGCTCTGAAGCCGAACATGAATTCCAACATGCAAGCCCCAGGCTCTAGCCAGGCCAAGTGTCTTCTGTCCCTCTCATCCCTGCCTCTGTGGCCATCCCTCTCCATCCCCACTCGCCCTTACATCTTTGCCTTTCTACCCTCCATGGGGTCTGCCTTGGGCCTGTGTGTCTGGCGGCAGGTTCCCCTGAGCTAAGGCCAGGGAGGGCAAGGACTGGAACCTCAAGGAGGGAGGAGTTTGGCTCCCAAGGGAAGGCAAAGATCCCCCCAGGACAGATGTCCCTCACCTGCCACATACCCACTCTCACCTTATCCACCTCCACGTGTTGCTCCGGGGAGGCTGGGACCAAGCAGCGTCGTCTATGTCCAGAGAGTCCCACGGCCTCCGGTGAGATGCATGGCTCTGGCCTGCAGGACAGACGGGGAGCCTGGTGGGGGCTCTGGGAAGTCCCTGAGCTAACTGGGCAGTGGCTCCTCCCACCCTGGGGTGTGGCCAAGGAAAGGAGGCTGGCCCAGTGGTCCCCAAGCTCCTCTAGAGCCTCTTTCCCTGTCACAAGCTGGGTCACTCTGTCACGTCCTCATCTGCCAACTCCTCCCACTCCCACGGGGCCAAAGCCTGACCCCAGTCCCCTCTGGCCTAGAACAGCACATGTGTGGGTCCCCCAAGCCCTGTCTTCTTGCTCACCGGTGAACCAGCTCTGATGCCAGGAGGCCCTCAGGACTGCTCCCAGACTCCCCTGCAGTCTGCGGCCCTGCGCCCACCACCTGCTTCTCTGCCCTGTGGTGGGAAGCACCAGCCTGTTTTGAGTGCTCCTTCCCTGCACAGGGTCCAGGGCCAGCAGCCTCCGTGCCAGTCAGAAGTAGTCAGACAGGCTCCATTCTCTGGCCTAGCCCAGACCTTCAGAATCTAACTTGGGGTCAGGGGAGGGCTGGATGAAGGGGAGGTGCGGAGACTCCAGGAACCCTGGGGCCTGAGCGCGCAGCTCACTTACCCCTCAGGCAGTGTGATATACTTGTGGGGGATGAGGCCCCGCACACCATTGTGCTCCCCCCGCCACCAGTCGCTCGAGGCCCTCTCGTGCAGCCGCAGTACGTCCCCCCGCCGGAAGCTCAGCTCCTGGGCCGTTCGGCCCGTGTAGGCAAAGCAGGCCACAGCCTCCACAACCCCCTCCAGGTCTGGGGAGGAGAGGGGGGTCCAAGCTGTGGGGGGGGGGGGCGGGTGTGGACACTAGGGCAGGGACAGGGTGGGGCTCTCTGCCCATCGCCCTCACCATCCTCCTGGGCAAGCATCTCAGCTTCCAGCTCTGGCTCGTTGTCCGCCCCCAGGCTCTCCAGCTGGGCATCCCTGAGGTTCAGGGCAGAGCAAGGTGGATGAGGGGGGCTCTTCTCCAGTGGACCCCCCATCCCCTCTGCAGCACCAAGGGTGTACCCCAGGCAGCTGGCGGAAGGCGGTGCCATGCACTTCTCGTAGACGGGGCCAGGCAGTGAGGTCAGGGGCGGGAAGACCCGATCTGGCTGCAGTATGAGCGTCTGCACCAGCTGGTTCACCCGGCCCTGCAGCGCCACCGGGTCCTGCCCAGCGGGCACCGGTAGCAGCGTGGGCCCAAAGCACACGGCCAGGTTGTAGGGGTCCATCATGTTCTCATCGCTGTACTGGGCCAGGCTGGGGGGACACACACATCACAAGCAGAGAGCCCGCACCCCGAGTCCCCTTATCCCCTCGACCCTGGCCCCCACCCCAGCACTCGCCCCACAGCACTCACTGGTTGAGGAAGTTGAAGAGGTAGCGCAGAACCACCAGCACTGGCGCGGGCAGCCGCCATAGCAGGCGGCTCACGTGCTCCACCCTCTCTGCCATGGCCTCCAGCTCTGTGGCCAAAACCGCCCAGAGAGAGCCGAGTGAGTGGGGCTGCCCTAGCAAGTGCCCTACCCCCACTGGCCTCAGGCCCCGGCCTCACCCGAAGAAGCCAGCAGCTCGCTGAACAGGTCTGGGGGGAAGAGTGGGGGCTCCAGGCTCCGGAAGTAGAGCTTCAGCACCCCGGCCACCGAGTCCAGATCGTGGGCAGTGCAGCCCTCCACCAGTGGGTCCTCCCCTGCAGACAGGCGAGTGGTGCAGTGGGGGGAGGAAGCTGGTAACGTCTGCCCGAGCCCCCAGCCCTGCCCGCCCTGCCCGTCCCCACCTCTCTCGAAGGCATCACGGATCTCTGAGACCCGGAGCTGGGCACCCGACACCCGGAAGATGCCTTCGTGCTGCAGGCCTGTGGGAGGACAACGAGCTGGTGGGCACTGAGCATCTTCCCCAGCCCCTCCAGGATGGCCTCCCATGCCAGGTGCTGGGAGCTGGGTGCTGGGTGCCAGGACAGCGGGAGGGGCTGGGTCCTGCTTACCGTTGAGGTTAATGAAGCGAATGCAGCTCTCCACCACCAGGGGCACAGGCTGGCCTGAGCACTGGGGACAGAGGGTGTTTACTTCACCATGGACACAGTATGCCCTGTGTTGTCATTCAATTGCTTTTTTTTCTTTTTGTGAGACAAGGTCTCACTCTGTCACCCAGGCTGAAGTGCAGTGGCATGATCTTAGCTCACTGCAGCCTCGACTTCCTGGGCTCAAGTGATACTCCTGCCTCAATCTCCCCAAACGGTGGGATTACAGGCATGAGCCACCGCACCAGGCTGAGTGCTTTTATTTTCTCTCAAGAACACATCATCGTTGTCGGCATCGAGGCCTAGCACACTCTTAGGTGTCTGATATCTTTGATGAGGTTTCAGGCAGTGCCTTACATTTTATTTGCAAATTATTGCTGGAATATAAAAATGCAATTGAATTCTGTACACCGACCTTGAATCAAGTAACATTTAGAAACTCAAGCTGGGTGTGGTGGCTCACGCCTGTAATCCTAGCCCTTTGGGAGACTGAGGCAGGAGGATCACCTGAGGTCAGAAGTTCGAGACCAACCTGACCAACATGGTGAAACCTCACCTCTTCTAAAAATATAAAAATTAACCAGGTGTGGTGGTGCACACCTGTAGTCCCAGCTACTTGGGAGGCTGAGGCATGAGAATCGCTTGAACCCCAACAGGTAGGAGGTGAAGGCTGCAGTGAGCTGAGATCGTGACCACTGCACTTCAGCCTGGTCAACAGCACAAGACCCTGTCTCAACAAATAAAATGCAGCGAAAAAGAAAGAAACTCAAAGTGTCTATCAAAGAATCTGTTGATTTCCGGAATGTTCTACACACATAACCACATCACTGGAAAATGATGGTATCACCTGATCTTCTGGTATTCTCCATGCCCAGCCCTCTGATGCTTTCTTTACTTTTCTCTTTTCTTTTTTTTTTGAGACGGGTCTGGCTCTGTCATTTCCAGGCTGGAGTGCAGTGGCTGGATCTCAGCTCACTGTAAGTCTTCGGGCCCTGGGTTCACGCATTCTCCTGCCTCAGCCTCCCAAGAAGCACTCAGCAGGCTCACCACCTCGCCTCGCTTTGTATTTTTTTGCAGGACAGGGCTCCCCACTCGTGTTAGCCAGGATGGTCCGGGATCTTCTGACCTCGATCCCCGCTCCCCGGCCTCCCAAAGTGCTGGATTACAGGCCGAGCCACCGCTGGGCCCGCCCTCTTTTTCTTTCCCTTTTTATTCTCTGTATTTCTTTCTTTCTTTGTTTCTGTCTTTCCTTTTTTTCCTCCTCCTCCTCCTCACTTCACAATTATGGTGATCAGATTACATGTTCGCTACCTTTTAGAGTTTTAGTGAGACGCTGGTTCTCACCGTTGCCCAGGCTGGTCTTGAACACCTGGGCTGAAGTGATCTGCCCACCTCAGCCTCCCAAAGAGCCGGGATCACAGGCGTGAGCCACCGTGCCTGGCACCCTCTGATACTTTCTGATCTCAGTATTAGTTTTCTGATCTTTCTTGCTTCCCCTTATTTCACTGTCCAGGACCCCCAGTACCACGCTGGCCAGAAGTTGCAGGGGAGAAGCTCTCAATATCTCGCACCTAAAAATGCTGCTGCCCCAGGTTTTCTATACATTCCCATTACTAGTTAAGGATGCTCCCTTTAATCAGCAGAGGCTACAGGGGAGCCCAACAGTGGCCTGGAAGAGGCCCACCCAGAAAGGGACAGTTGATGACTGAGAGTGGAGGACCCTGGGATCAGGCAGATGCTCTGGTCACTGAGGTGACCCAAGGCTGAAGAAAGACCAGCATGTACAGGTGGGCTGGCATGTGGGGCAAAGCAAGTACCTGGATAAACTTCTCCATGTCTCCCCCAAAGAGTCTCTGGTTATACTGGGAGTTGGGGCGGGGGTGGCGGCTCTTCTGGAATTTTCTCTGTGTGTACTGGGTCCTGCGGTGAACGGGAACTGGCTCTGAGGGGGCCGGGCATGGAGAATAGGGTGCCCCACCCACCAGCCCAGCCAAGTAGGCCTCTAATTCTCTGAAGTTGTTCCACAATCCAGTGCGAAAACTGGGATATTGAGGCTCAGGGAATTGGGCAGCTGAGCTGGGCCCGACAGAGAGAAGAGATGGGGGACCATCGCAGGGCCCCAGCTTCTCAGAACACACCAGCCCCTCATGAAGGACTCACCAAGACATCTCCCGCTCCTCCTTGTCACCTGTGGGGTGGGAGAACATTGGTCTGCCTCTCAGGCCAAGGGTCTTCAATGCATCCCAGAGAGAAAGGTGTGGATAATGGCCAAGGACAGGCAGGAGGGGAGGACCGTGGGCTACATAGGGTCCTGGGCCCACCTCGCTGAAGGGCCTCCTGCAGCTTCTCGTGCTTGGCCTGCAGCTTGGCGAGGATGCTCCGTCCACTCAGATACTCCTGGAGCTTCTAGGCAGCCCCAAGAAGAGCCCAAAGTGTTAGCCCTGGCTTGAGCCCCTCCCTCTGCCCCAGCCTCGCCCCCACGGGTCCCACCCACCAGCCCAGCCCTCCCCACCGTGAGGTAGAAGGTTTCGGTCTCCTGCTGCTGGCCACGCCTCCGGCCTGCCTGCCGGCTGCCTGGGTCTGAGCTGGTGGACTTGAGGGACTCGGTGGAGGGGCTGGTCTGGAAGGAGTCGAGCACATCCCCGTCATCCGAGGCCACCACCTCCAGCAGGGCCTGCAGTGTTGCCTTCAGCGTCTTGTTCACCTGCAGAGGAGACCGCACAGGGTGGTAAGAGATGGGGGACAGGGATGGAGACAGGAAGTCCAAGTCAGAAGGAAGGGACCAGAGGGAGGCGGGCAGGCAGGGCAGCCACTTCCAACAGCAGGCTATACAGGCTCCAGGTCCCTGTCTCCCTCTAACCCCCAGTGGGCTGCCCAGACCTCCTCCGTCTCGATGGTCTGTCGGTCCAGGCGGCTCTGGATGTTCTGGGCTCTGGGCAGAATCTCGTCCTGCAGCTCCATTTCAACGCAGATCTCAGCCACCTGCAGAGGGTGGCGGCCAGGGGGCTGAGGGCTGCGCTTGGGCAGTAGGTGCCAAGATTCCCGGGGCATAAGGGAAGCAAGCACCCTTTTGTGGCCTGGCGGCCAGACACAGGACCACCAGCCCAGACGCTCAGCTGAAGAATGGCAGAAGGGAACACATGTGTCCAAACTAAGACTTGTCCACAGAGGTTCATAGCGGCACCACTCATCCAACAGACGGATGGCTAAACTCAGTGCAGTCTACCCACAGAATGGAAGAGGATTCAGCCAGGAGAAGGAATGAATCCACTTATGTAAAGTGTTCAGCCAGGCAAATTCATAGAGACAGGAAGCAGAGGAGTGGGTGCCGGGGGCTGGAGAGGGGAACAGGGAGGAGTAGTGGCTAATGGCTCCTTTAGGGGGTGACAAAAATGTTCTGGAATTAGATGGTGATGGCTGCACAACTCTAAATATACTAAAAACCACTGAACTGTACACTTTACAACAGTGAATTTTATGGTATATGAATCATACCTTAATAAAACTCTTATTTAAAACAGAATGGTGGCCCAGCGCAGTGGCACACGCCTGTAATCCTAGCACTTTGGAAGGCTGAGGCGGATGGATTATCTGAGGTCAGGAGTTCGAGACTAGCCTGGCCAACATAGTGAAACCCTGTATCCGCTAAATATACAAAAAATTAACTGGACATGGTGGTGTGCATCTGTAGTCCCAGCACTTTGGGAGGCCGAGGCAGGCAGATCACAAGGTCAGGAGTTCAAGACCAGCATGACCAGCATGGTGAAACCCCGTCTCTATTAAAAAAAATACAAAAATTAGCCAGGCATGGTGGCACGTGCCTGTACTACTTGGGAGGCTGAGGCAGGAGAATCGTTTGAACCTGGGAGGCAGAGGTTGCAGTGAGCCGAGATGGCGCCATTGCACTCCAGCCTGGGTGACAGAGCGAGACTCCATCTCAAAATAAAATAAAATAGAATAGAATGGTAAAGAAGACTGAAGTCTGAGACAGAACAGGGAGGGCCCAGCCCCACTTCTTCTAGGGAAAGGAGTAGACAGAAAAACTGCTCACTCTAACTGGGCAGACATAAATTTCCGTGTGGCAAGATGAGAGCAGCTTGCGTCATGGGCAGAGTGGGAGCCAATACTTTATGAAGGAAGGAATTACTCTTTTAAGCATGTAAACATCCAGAAAGTTGACATTACAGTTAAAATTGAAAGTGAGGACTCATCTGTGGCTAAACACTTGCCCTGCTCTCCATCTCCACCAAGCCCCGCCTTACAGGACTGCAGGAAGGTGCAAGTCATGGAGAAGAAAGTAAGGCCATTTTGAGATGGGCTCCGACATGGCTGACCCTTGAGGACATGGGACTCAGTGAAAGGAGCCAGTCACAGAAAGGCCCGCACTATAGGATTCCACTCCTGTGAGGGGCCTCAAATGAGAGCCGTGAACTCTGTAGATGGACAGTGGAAGGGGGGGTGCCAGGGGCTGGGGGGTGGGGAGTTGGGGTTGAACGGGCCACAGCTTCAGTTTGGGAAGATGAACAAGTTCTGCGGCTGGATGGTGGTGATGGCTGCACAGCACCGTGAATGTGCTTCTGCCCCCGGGCCGCACACTTAAAAATGGTGAATGTGGTATGTTTTATGCTATGTGTATTTTGCCACACATTTTTTTAAAAGTCCATCTAGGCTGGACTAGCTCACACCTGCAATCCCAGCACTTTGGGAGGCTGAGGCGGGTGGATCACTTGAGCCCAGGAGTTCGAGACCAGCCTTGACAATATGGTAAAATCCTGACTCTACCAAAAATACAAAAATTAGCCCGTCTCATAACCCGGTCTCAAAATAAATAAATAAATAGATTAAAATTTAAAAATAAAATAATTGTTTTTAAAGTACAAATCTTAGCCACACATGGTGGTATGCACCTATAGTCCCAGCTACTCGGGAGTCTCAGGCAGGAGGATGACTTGAGCCCAGGAGTTGGAGGCTGCAGTGAGCTATGATCACACTACTGCACTCCAGCCTGTACAACAGAGCCAGACCCTCTCTCTAGAGAAAAAATAAATCTATCCATACCCTAGGGAACATTGAAATTTGATCCCTCCCTTAAACTCACACGATCAGTAGAAAACTAACGATTTGCTCTCTGGAAAGGATATAGCAGGGATTTTGGACTCAGGGTCCTATCAGCCCAGTCTCAGTGCTGTCCTGCTGAACACCGGAAATGTCCCAGAGTATCAACATCAGGCAAGGCCACTGTGTGACCTTGATGGGCGAAGACAGAAACAAGACCACTCTGCGATCACGTCTGAGTGAGGACAAAATCAAGAACTTCTTCCAAGCCACAAAATCATCCCTCCATCCTGGTTAATGTAAGTGACTATGACTTCCTCGCATCACTTCAGCTTCCATCACTGTCTCCTTCTAGATAAGATTAATCAAGACATCCAATCATACATCATACAATTACTCTGCTTCCAGAAGGCATTTAATCCAGGACCAAGCCCCACTTACCTGGGCCCTCCCCGCAGATCCCTTAAGGCAAGCCCAAGTCCTCTACCACCCTTCTACCACCTCTCACTGAGAGGCCCCAGGTTCCCCACAGAGCAGGGTTCCCTCTAGCAATGGAGATTACAGGACTGTTCCTGTTAGGCTTTGGCTGGAGGGTGTGGAACTGAAACCAGGTAGTTCCAAGGAAATCCACACAGCAGAGTGAGCTCCCAGCCCTCTCGCCCCCTCTCCTCCCTAGACAGGGTCAGAAGAGTTTCTACTGGGGAAACTGGCTAGGCCAGGAGGAAACACCACAGACATCCACATTTGTGGGGTATGTGTTCAGGCCTCTTCTTAAATATGAACTGACGGCCAAGAATCACCAAACAGACACGATCAGCAGAAAACTAACGATTTGCTCTCTGGAAAGGATATAGCAGGGATTTTGGACTCAGGGACAAAGCAAGAAAATAGAGCAGATGCAGGAACAGGAGAAAACAAAAAACATTTCAGGCGGGGCATGGTGGCTCACACCTGTAATCCCAGCACTTTGGGAGGCTGAGGCAAGCAGATCACCTGAAGTCAGGAGTTCGAGACAAGCCTGGCCAACATGGTGAAACCCTGTCTCTACTAAAAAATAAAAATAAAAGGGTCGGGCATGGTGGCCCACGCCTGTAATCCCAGCACTTTGTGAGGCTGAGGCAGGCGGATCACCTGAGATCAGGAGTTTGAGACAAGCCTGGCCAACATAGTGAAAGCCCGTCTCTACTAAAAATACAAAAATCAGCTGGGCGTGGTGGTGCACACCTGTAGTCCCAGCTACTTGGGAGGCTGAGGCAGGAGAATTGCTTGAACCTGGGAGGCAGAGGTTGCAGTGAGCCGAGATTGCGCCACAGCACTGTAGCCTGGGTGTCAGAGAAAGACTCTGTCTCAAAAAAATTTTTTTAATTTAATTTAAAAAATTAAAAAATTAGCCAGGTGTGGTATCTGGTACCTGTAATTCCAGCTAATTGGGAGGCTGAGGCAGGAGAATCACTTGAACCTAGGAGGTGAAGGTTGCAGTGGGCCAAGATCGTGCCACTGCACTCCAGCCTGGGCAACAAGAGGGAAACTTCCTCTCAAAAAAAAAAAAATAAAAGTTTCAGAAAGATTCAAGAAGTACTGTATTCATGAAATAAGAATAAAGGGTTGGCCGGGCACGTGGCACACCTGTAATCCCAGCACTTTGGGAGGCTGAAGCAGGCCAATTCTTTGAGCCCAGGAGTTTGAGACCAACCTGGGCAACATAGTGAAACTCCCTCACTATAAAATATAGAAAAATTAAGGCCGGGCGCGGTGGCTCAAGCCTGTAATCCCAGCACTTTGGGAGGCCGAGACGGGCGGATCACGAGGTCAGGAGATCGAGACCATCCTGGCTAACACGGTGAAACCCCGTCTCTACTAAAAATACAAAAAACTAGCCGGGCGAGGTGGCGGGCGTCTGTAGTCCCAGCTACTCGGGAGGCTGAGGCAGGAGAATGGCGTAAACCCAGGAGGCGGAGCTTGCAGTGAGCTGAGATCCGGCCACTGCACTCCAGCCTGGGCTACAGAGCGAGACTCCGCCTCAAAAAAAAAAAAAAAAAAAGAAAAATTAGCCTGGCATGGTAGTGCAAGCCTGTAGTCCCAGCTACTTGGGAAGCTGAGGTGAGAGGACCAGAAGGTTGCATCTGCAGTGAGCTGAGATCACATCACACCACTGCACTCCAGCCGGGGGGACAGAGTGAGACCCTATCTCAAAAACAAAACAAAACAAAGAATACAGACATTTTCAGATGTGCTAAGTCAGGAAACCCTTGGTGAAGGCGTCCACGAAAACAAGGGTATCAAACCAAGAAAGCTGCTGCCGTGGAATCCAGAAACAGAGCACTGGGCAGAAGCGAAGCAGTCCAGACTGGAGGGCTCTGGGGCTCTGAGGGAGGGCGCAGAGGAGAAGGTGGACCCCACAGGGTGCCTGGTGTGGAGGACAGTGCTGGGACGAGGTAACGATCAACTCCTAGCAATGGGTATGTTCTAGCAAGCAGCATTCCTGAGGCGAGGGAGTTATAAATTTCAGAAGAAAAGGAAAAATTGTCCAAGGAAGGACATGTGATTCTAATACAGTACATGGCTCAGCTGCCAACAGTACCTGTTGCCATGGTGATCGAAACATTGAATGTTAATTTAGCCAAAAATTCTGGAATAAACCCACAGGGAGAACAAGATGCAGGGAAGCGTGTGGTGGCTGTGAGAGATGCTAGTCGTCATTGGCCAGTGGAAAATGGCTGCTTGATGCTGAGAGGTGGGTGGCTGTTTCTGGGGGTGGAAGCTGGGAATAGGAGGGGTAGGTTAGGGAGTAGCTGTGTGCCATCAGAAGCCCTGGTGATGTTGGACTCTTTGTAAAGTTCCAAGTCGGCCCACAAGGGGCCCAGTGTAATCCCAGGTCATTGCCAATGCCCATCAGGATAAACTGCTGCAGGAAAAACTAGCTCGAAGAAGAGTAATAAAGAAGTCCGATTCTGCCGGGCGCGGTGGCTCAAGCCTGTAATCCCAGCACTTTGGGAGGCCGAGACGGGCGGATCATGAGGTCAGGAGATCGAGACCATCCTGGCTAATATGGTGAAACCCCGTCTCTACTAAAAATACAAAAAACTAGCCGGGCGAGGTGGCGGGCGCCTGTGGTCCCAGCTACTCCGGAGGCTGAGGCAGGAGAATGGCGTAAACCCGGGAGGCGGAGCTTGCAGTGAGCTGAGATCCGGCCACTGCACTCCCGCCCGGGCTAAAAAGGCAAAACCCCGCTCCAAAAAAAAAAAAAAAAAAAAAAAGAAGTCCGATTCCATCTTACTGTGTGTGTGCTTCATTTCCTCCCAAGTTTGTGTCACGAAATTTAAAAACACAGAGAAACCAGCCCAGAACAATGTATGGGCAGCTACATGGCTGCCTGCTGCATGGTTTGAACAGTTAGTGTCTTGCCCTCCTTGGCCATTGTGGCGGTGCACCCTTGGAGTGAGGCTGCAAATGGAAGTGGGACAGTTCTCTAGCTGCTGCACTGCCTGAGACCATGGAGAACTTGGATTCCTGAGCAAAGCGTGGGTCACGCCACTCCACTGCCCGCCAGTACAGTGAAGGCCAGAGAATGCCAAGCCCAGCAGGGGGTGACCCTCACCTCATCCCCATCATGGGGGTGGTAGTCAAAGCGCAGCGGGGGACAGAAGATGGCAGCATGCACCTCGAGAACCTTGGCCTTGTCCCCTGAAGGATCCAGGGCCTCCATGGCTTCTTCCAGGCTGCCCAGGCCCTGCACTTGGGAGGCTTGGGTGCGGCTCTCAGCAGCCATGTAGCTTCGGAGCACCTGCCCCAGGGCCAGGTGGAACCCTGTGTCGCAGCACTGAGGAGGAAACAAGGAGATGCTTGGGTGGGTCCTGGAGCTGTAATTTCCCAGCCCCGGGGCACCAGGCACCTTTTCCCACCTGCCCACCAAGGACTCACATCCATGAGGTCCAAGACGTCATGCAGGTAGTAGTTACTGACAGCGGCGTTGACGCTGGCCAGGCTAAGCAGGTACTCATTGCGCGCCTTTGTGCACTTGAGTTTGTGCTCCATGAACTTGGCCTGCCGCTACTCAAGACAATGCAGGTGTGCCAGGGTCACGCACGTGGCCAGCCCCTATCTCTGGCCTTTCATGTAATGCCCATCGCCACCTCTCTCGCTGTGGACAACTACACCGGAACTGGTCAAGCCCAGAAGTCCTGCTGCCTTCCCCACACCACAGCCCAATGCCAGGAGGTGACTTGACTCCCCGGCTGTTCACCTGCCAGTGCTGGCGCTGCCTGCTGTGCTTCCGCCACTTGCCTTGGTTCGAGCCACAACATTCCCCACAGAGGTGGGGGGTGACACAGAACTATTCACAGATACCTGATGAGTGGGAGGCAAGCGCTACAAGTGGCACCCCACCATGGAGGGTGTACGAGAAACCCAGCTTGGAGCTAGCACACAGGTGCAATAGCTGGAAGTGGCCATAGTATCTCTGCAGGCCTGTGGGCTGAGGGGGGAGCCAGCACTCTAAAGGGGTAGGGATAGATCATCAGAGGGCCATGAGACAGAACCTGGTGGCAACTGTCTGTGCTGGCACTCTATTTTTTTTTTTTTTGAGACAGAGTTTCACTCTGTCGCTCCCAGGCTGGAGTACAGTGGCATTAATCTTAGATCACTGCAACTCCGCCCAAGTGTCTGCTATTCTCCTGCCTCAGCCTCCCCGAGTAGCTGGGATTACAGGCACCCACCATCATGCCCGCTAATTTTGTATTTTTTCTTTTTTTTTTTTTTTTTTTTTTTTTTTTTTTTTTTTTGAGAGGAGTCTCTGTCGCCCAGGCTGAGTGCAGTGGCCGGATCTCAGCCTCACTGCAAAGCTCCTGTCTCCCCTGGTTTATGCCCATTCTTCCCTAGCCTCAGCTCTCCCGAGTAGCTGGGATCATGGTGGCACCTCACCACCTCGCCTGCTAGTTTTTTGTGGCTCTTTTTAGGTAGAGACAGGGTTTCACTGGGTTAGCCAGGATGGTCTCACTTCCTGACCTCGTGATCCTACTCTGCCTCGGCCTCCCAAAGTGCTGGATTACAGGCTGAGCCATCATACCAAGCATCATTTTGTATTTTCTAGTAGAGATAGGGTTTGTATTTTAGTAGAGACTATGTTGCTGTTGGTCTTGAACTCATGACTCAGGTGATCCACTCCACCTCGGCCCTCCCAAAGTGCTACTTCATATGGCGTGAGCCACTGCGCCCGGCCAGCTGGCACTCCTAACCACAGCAACCAGGGAGACCTTCCCCCAACACAGCCAAACTCTGTCATTTCCCCTAAGAACACCGGAGATGCCCGACTCCCTCCTCTGCTCCCAGAGTCCCAGAGACCATCACTCTCAGCCCCGCACAGCCTGGCAGCTCCATCTAGGCATTTCCCAACCTCCCCACTCTCTCTACTGGGCTCACCCCAAACGCCCTTTCTCCGTGCGTGTCACCCCATCGCCCACCTTAAGTGTCTTCTCGCCCCTTTCAAACCTTATGGAATGGCTGGCAGAACAGCAGAGCTGCAGGAGCCCTGCTCAGAGCTTGCAGAGGTTGCGTGGGGCTGTCCAGGGCCGGGTGACCATTTTGCCCGCTCTCTCAGGCCCTGGGAGCCTTCCGTATGGAATCCCTGGAACCTGATGGCACCGTCCTGCCATTCCTGCCCTCCCCTGCACCCAGCCCTGGCTTCCTCCTCAGCACAGCAGGTCCTAGTCAGGGCCCATGCCCCATAGGCCTGCATCCGAGGTGCCCCCCAGGCCCACCTTCTCCACCAGCCGCCCTCCCTTCTTGAGGGAGCTCTTGCGGAGGGGCCCTGCCTCAGTGGCAGCAGCAGTGGTGGTGGGGACACTCCGGCCTGCCCGCTTCTCCTCCTGCCGCTCAGCCTCCCGGAGCTTGGCCTCAGCATTCACGCTCTCCATGTGATATGCCTGGTACGTCTTCTTGGCCTGCAAGGAGACCCAAAGCAAGGTAGTGCTGCTGAAGGCCACAGCCGGGCCAGCCCCTAACCCTCCATCCCTGCCCCTCTGGAACTTGGATCTCAGAGCTGGGCAATCCCATGTGAGCACTTAGCCTAATGCCTTCTGCTTAGGGAGAGAGGGCCTTTGCCCCTAGGTGCATGCTTCTCCCTGAGCCTGGCTTGGGAGATGTGATGGTCTGGGGATGTTCGTCCCCAGCTGTGAGTGGCATTTCTCCCTGGGCCATTGGGGCAGGCCCCTCCCCGGCCCTTTCCTCACCGTCTGGAGCTCTGAGACCACCTCCAGGAGCTCGTCCTGCAGCTGCTGCTCCAGATCCCTGCTCTAGAGGCAGAGGCAGAGGTGAGCACGGCACTGCCCAGAGAGGCCCCGCCAGGCACTGGAAGCTCTGCCCAGCTCAAGCCCCATCTGGGAGGCACACAGATTCACTCTGCCTGGTCCCCACCTGGCCTCCAGTGCCCTCCCAGCCTCCTGATCCCAAAGCCTTGAACACTTCCCATGGCCCAGGGTGAGAGCCTCACCTTCTTGACCAGGCGCCCCACGTCCTCCGCAATGTGACTCAGGCGCTGGGCCAGGGGCCCGGCCAGCACCTCGCTCAGGGCCGCGCTCTCCCGGCTCTGCTGCCGCGTATGCTGCAGCAGCACTGCCCAGCAGTGCAAGGGCGACAGGAGTGACGGCTCCTTCCTGGGGGTAGAGGGGCAGTGAGACCTGCAAGCAGACCCTGCCGTGGCCCCCCTGCCAGCACATCACCTACCGGAAGCTTTGGTGCTCCCGGCTGCTACCCAGGCGGCCTCCACGGCTGGAGAAGCGCTCGGCCAGCTTTTCCAGGCCCCGGGAGTACTCCAGCTCCACCTCAGCGCGGCGCCGCATGAACTCTGCCAGTTCCTGCAGCAGCTCCCGCCGCAGTTCACCCTGCAGCTCCAGGCAGCGCAGCTGCTCGCTCAGCTGCCAGCGCATCTCTGTGGGGGGAACCACAGCTCAGGCCTGGCCAGCATGCCCTGCCTGGGTCAGCCAGGCCAGCGTAGGGTGGGAGAGGCAGAGACACACAGACCCCAGTCCCGTCTGCTCTGAGGGCTCCTTTGGACCCAGCCTAGGTTGAAGGCAGGAACTAAGAGGGAAGGAAAGAGGCTAGGCCCCTGCAGGCAGATCTGGCCTCAGCTGTCCAGCCCACCTCTGTGCTGAGGCCAACAGATGGCCCGAGCCACCCGGTTGAGGGGGAAAGAGAAGGGTGTCCTAGAGAGAGGGGAGAGCCGCACAAAGGCCCAGTGTAAGAGGGAGCAAGGCCGCCCTGGGAAGGGTGAAGCCATTCACAGTGGGTGGAACACAAGGCTGCCCAACCCTGTCTCACCCCAACGCCAGCCAGGCACCTTTCAGTTTGGCTTCCTGTCTCTCCCTCATTCCTGGAAAGCCACTGAATGGTTTCCCCTGCCACTTCCTTTCCCCCAGTACCCAGGCCCCAGGAGGTGGCAGCCTCCCTTGCAAACACACAGATACACAACACACAGATCATAGCGCTGCTCAGGGCAAGCCTGCAGTGATCTCGCAGTCTCAGTGGCTGGGGAACCCTGCCCTCAGGCCCCAGGGGAAAGGACAGTCCACAGTGAGGGCTGGGCACCAAGGAGAGCTGATCCCACCTTGGAAGTGAAAGGGTGGGGCAGGGAGCTAGTCCCTGTCTTCTGTCCCCACTTCCCACTCCCAATCATCCCCCGCCCCACCTGTGCATTCCCTCACCGTGCAGAAAGAGTCACACCCAGGGCCCCATACCGCCAGCCTTTTGACACCCTATCACTGGCTTGATTTGGCAACACTGCTTCCCCCACACAGGCCTGAAGCAAAGAAGTGCCTGTCCAGCAAGTTTAAGCAACCTGCGGAAGACACTTTTGCCACCTCCTGAGTGCCCAGCCAGGCACTGAGGGTCCCAGGTAAATAAGATGCTAGCTCAGCTTCTGGCCAGTAGGCTGCCCACCTACTCATCTCCATGCACATCCCCAGGGAGGGACATGAATTGATTTCTTCCTTCAGCAGAATGTTGATTATGCACCCATTCTGTGGCAGGCACGTTTTAAATACAGAGGCAAAGAGGGTTGACCAAGTGTCTGCCCTCTTGGAGCTGGGATTGGAATGGGGCACGGACACATACCAGAATGTCCAGGAGTGATGGGTGCTGAGAAGATGAACACACAAAGCAAGATCAGAGCCGGGGGTGGGTGGGGACAGGGAGGATCTCTTTTTAAAGGAGGGTGGTCAAGAACAAGCTGCATCGTTAGAGCAGAAGGCTGCAGCTGGCTGTGTGGGGGCAGTAGGGGGAGTCCGAGAGACCGGTAGGGACAGATGGCACAGAGCCCGTGGTCTAGGCAGAACTCCCAGCTGGACTCCGAGTGAGAGAGGAGCCACAGTAGTGGGGGAATGTGGTCCAGCTTCGTTTTCAGGGCCCACTCACACTGCCAGGTGGAGCCCAGGTGGCCGCTACCGCACTAGTCCAGGCAAAAGACGGCAGGGATTCAGACCAGGACAAGCGAGGGAGGACTCCGCTGGGAAGAGCTCAATCCCGTTGGATTTCTGTCCCGCCAGTGACTTCCCAGGGCCTGTTGCATGGGGACCCTGTGGGTTTGGCCTGCCCAGCATCCTTACCTCCTCCCTGATCTCCTCTTGCAGAATGTCCCCTCCCTAGTCTCAGCTCCCCTGACTCCAGGTGCCCCAGCCCTGGCTGCATGCGTCACCCACCCCTCCGTCCCTCCACTCCCTGCCCCCACCAGACTAGCCAGGTGAGGGACCCAGGAGCCTGATCCTTCCAATTGAATTACTGAACAGGAGAGCTCTTCCCACTGGGGGATCAAGCTGGGTAAGTGGAAGCCTGGGGCGGGGGACCTCCCGACAGGGCAGGGCAGAGCCCACGATGCCAAGTGAGACAGATGGAGAGTGTCCTCATCCTATCTGAGGCTGGCCTCCTGTGGTTAACTTGTCAGCTCCAAGGCCAGGTGGGGTGGGCGCTAATGCCATTTGAAATCAGGAGAGTCCTCACTGAATCAGTTTAACGTTTTGTTTTATTTTGTTTTGAGACGGAGGATATTGCCCAGGCTGGAGTACAGTGGTGCAATCTCGGCTCCCTGAAACCTCCGCCTCCCGGGTTCAAGCGATTCTCCCACCTCAGCCTCCCAAGTAGCTGGGACTACAGGCATGCACCACCACACCCAGCTAATTTTTGTATTTTTAGTAGAGACAGGGTTTCACCACGTTGGCCAGACTGGGTCTCAAACTCCTGACCTCAGGTGATCCGCCCGCCTCGGCCTCCCAAAGTGCTGGGATTACAGGCATGAGCCACCACGCCCAGCCCGGTTTAACATTTTTTGATAGAAGTAAATTTCATTTCATTCCAAGAAAGGTGCGACTGCTCACCTCACTGGCCCTCTGGAGCCTGTCTTGCCCTGCTTCCCCCAGAGGAATACAATCTCTGGGGACTTATGACAACTGAACAGTGCAGAAGGAACCAGTAGAGGGAACCGCTGCCTTTCTTCATCACTGCCGGCAGTAAAAGCTAACTGGAAGCCATGTCCCAGTCCAGATCCGGGCATGCACACCCGGCTGGTGTTGAGCAGGAAACTTGTGAATTGCAAGTTGATTGCACTGGTGGCTTTCCTGGCTGAGCTTTCAGATCTCAGTTCAGACAAACTCGTCAGCACACCCTGTCCTGGCCTCCCCCCAAACTAGGGCTGGCCCTCTTCCGACCCCTTCTTGGCACACTGCACTTTCCCTCTGTGGTGCTTATTATCATAATGGAAAGTCTATGTCTCCCCCACTAGACCCATGAGCCATGTGAGGGCAGGGTGGGTGCTGACGCCATTTGAAATCAGGAGAGTCCTCATTGAATCAGTTTTTACTCTGGGTAAAAAGCCAGGGCTGGAGGGGCTGGAGTCGGGGTTCTCTCCTGTACAGCAGTATACTTCCAGGGCCTGGGACAGCAGAGATGTATAGGAAACATCTGGCAAAAGGAGAGCTGGAATCCATGTCTGCCTGAATTACAGAGCTGGGCCCAGGGCCCCACCAGCACTTCCTGTGAGCAAGGCATTTGGTCTCACTTCTGCTGACAAGCAAAACAGAAGAGAAGATGGTCTCCAAAACCACGGCTATGCTGACCTTTGAGAATTTAGGGTGTCAAGACAGTGACCCCGTTTTGTAGCATGGTAGGAAGTTTTTCTAGGGTGTGGGATGCAGACCCAGAGCAAGTGAGGAACCCTTAGTCTTGCTCGAAACCCCAACTTTTCAGTGTGAAATCACTGACCCATATTTGCTGATTGAAGTTTTCCAAGTCTTTCAGCTTCATGGCATTTTGGGGAAGCAGGATGGAGATGATTACTTCCATCTGAGCAAGATGATGGTGAGGCTTGGAAAGCTGGCTCACCCTGCGTAGTCACCTCAAGCTGGTTCTGGACACAGGCTGCCTTTTCCAAAGGAGGAGGACTGGGGCATACTTTAAAGGGTATAAATTGCTTGCACTGAATAATGATGTTAGAACCTACATCTCTGGGTTGAAAGGCACTTCAAGGGTTATTGCATTCTACGTCCTAGAAGTTGTAGTGCTGTGTTACCACGGGCAAGTCACTGCACCTCTCTGAGCTTGTTTCCGTAACTGGTAAAATGGAGTGATTGAGAGTGATATGGAGGAGCTGCTGGCGCTGAGATGCTGCCTCTTTCCTTTGCAAGAGTTACCATGCCCTGAATAAGATGGGCACAAGCTATTGGCTAAGAATTTGCAAAGCTGATTTGCATGTGATTTGCACATGGGTGTTTATCAGAACCCAAAGAGGTTCAATTTCAGAAGGCTGAGAAGCCAGCCCTGTTAAATCTCTCAACCAAGACTCACTGCGCCAGCTTGACCCAGAGACAGTGGCCCTTGCCTCTGATCCCCCTCAGTGCTAAAGGGGGGCAAAAGGTGCTGAGGCTCCAGGGACTACACTGGGGTTAGGGCCAGGTGATCTCCACCAATCCACTCACCCAGACTCCCTTACTCACCCCCCACCCCCTAGCCCAATCAAGGTGGTTGACTTCACTGTAGCTAAACTACCGCCTTCTGGGGGGCACGTTGGTACATCCGGCTCCCCTTTACCGGCGGCCACCAGTGTCTACACTGAACCTTGGGTGAGGAGCAGAGACCCAAGGAGGACAAAGACCAAAAGAAGGAAGACAGGAAAGAAGGAAGGGAAGATGGCAGGCGGTTGAGGCCAAATGGGCGTGGGGAGGCAGGCAAGGGGCTCAGGCTCCCTCCTCCACCCCCACTCCAGAGGTCGCTGGGGAGAGCATCGGGCCCTGGGTCAGCGCGGGGACGCTTGGGGCTCCCTCACGACCTTGGGGTCTCCGCAGGAAACGAGCCGGGAGCGCCCGGCGCCCTCTCACCTTTGACTTGCGTCTCATACTCAGCCTGCAGCCCCCGCTCCCGCCGCAGCTTCCCGTGAGCGGCCATGGCGGCCTAGCGGCCGCGCCGTCGAACCCCACTGCTCCCACGCGGCCGTGAGTGGGCCCGGCGCCGGGACTTGGGGGCGCTGCGGCCAGCACCCTGCGCGGGCTCCGCCCAGCCCCGCCCCCAGCGCGGCTCCCGGTGGGGCGGGGCGGCCCAGGGCTGGCACTGCCCGCGAGGGGCTCCTGGGGGCAGGGCGCCCCTTCCAGCCCCACTGTGCCCCGGTCTTGCCGTCTCCTCCCACTGGGCCTGCACCTAGACTGCCTTGTGCCCAAAGCCCCGCTGCCAAGCAGCCGAAGCGGGCATGAGAACCCCAACATAAGCTGGCATCCCAGGCTGCCATCCCCCCACCTCCAGAAGGCTGTCCCTGGTCACCACTGCCAGACTGCACAGTTCACAGCGGGGCCGCTGGCCCACAGTACCAGTGGACATGAACACCATTGCTGCCCCAGGCTCTGGACTCCCCCTGGGTGGCCTGCTTCCCCCAGACATCGGATGGGGTCCTCCCTTCCCAAGTCAGCCCCCAGAGAGGTCCAAGGAGCCTTGAGAGCTGGGGTGGGAAGTTCAGAGGGGAGGGGGAAGGAAGGTCAGCACCAGAGAGCAGAACCTCAGCAGCTGGCTGCCATTCCCTCCAGGCCCCCTTGGTAGGGGAGGAGAGTTCAGCTCCGGTTCCCCTTCTGCTCAGCCCCACGATTTCCCCATAGGCGGTTACCACTTCCTGCTGCCGGAAGAGACTGCTCTGCCTCCCTTCCCCTGCAGCTGCACCTGCCCGTCATAGGCCTGAGGGGGGCAGCCCCCTCGGAGTAAGATCTTAGCCACCCTGGGGGCAAGTCTTGGGGCCTCCCTCATCCACGGGTGGTGGGGCTTTCCTCCACTCTCTACCACAGGGCAGCAGCTTTTCTCCGGGAAATCGGGAAGGCAGGAGGCAGGAGGCGGTTGACAAGTCAAGCAGACAACTTACTTCAATTTGGTGGGAGGGAAATCCCTGGGGTATAGATGTGGGGAGAGGGGCAAGGCACTTGGGCACCAGGCGTCTGTTCCGAAGGCGGGCCTGCGGGCACTAGTGCAGGGGTACTAGGCGTGTGTTTACACGCATGTCAGAGTAAGGCTCTGTGCAAATGTGGGCACATATGACCCTGACCTGCAGATCTGGGGAGGAGAGGCTGTGCGGGTACTTCCTGCCTTTCAACTTTGAGCAATTAATTCTCTTGCCCAGAAGGAAAAAAACACTCCCTCAGCTCCCCGCCCCCTTCTCCCAGTACCAAGGCCCTTCCCGAACACGTCGTCGAGTGTGTCTGCAGGACCTGGGGCTTCAAGGCCTGGGAGCTAGCCAGACCCAGGCAGGCCCAGGACCTGGACTTCCAGCAGCTGCCCTCGGAAGTACCGATGTTCGAGTTCTCCAGCGAGACTAGAGAGCCTGCGCCCCTGCCTACAGCCGCACCCACACCCCAACCTGCTCCTGGTTGGGAGACTCCCACGTCCCACCTCTGCCTCAGGCCAAGGGGAAGCAGGGACCCCCGCCCCTCACTAGCTGGCCCCAACACACCCTGCCCCTCCATCCGAGCCCCGACTGGTCCCCAAAGATCCCTCCACCCAGCAGAGCCAGACACAGGGCTCAGGCAGGCAGGAAAGGCCTCAGTCCGTGCCTTCAAACGCTCTCTTCGCTCCTTTTTTCACTCCAGAGCTATTCCTAGGATGCCCCATTCAGCCCGTGCTTTAGAGCCTGAGTGTTTGGCCCAGGCTTTTAGGGCACTTGTTTGGCATTTAAGGCCCTGAACGCAACTGCCCCCTGCTGCTCGCTCTATCCTTCGCTCCATTGTTCCCCTTCAAAGCATTCAAAAGCCAGGCAGCCCGCAGAAGGCGGGGACCTGTCCGCATGGGGACGGAGGGAGCGGCCGACAGGCATCGGGCCCGCCAGGGACGGATGGCAGAGGGCGGGCCGGGTCCAGCGGGCCGGGCAGGGGCGGAAGGAGGGCGCCGCGGACGCCGTGGGAGCTTGGGCCAGCTCCCTTCCACCGGCGCCGGGGCGCGGCCGAGGCAGTGCGCAAGCCCGCCCTTCCCCCGCACCCCACGCGCAGAACCCAGAGCCGCCGGACCAATCAGAGCCTGGGAACGAATCTTGCCGCGGGCTTGCGAACCGGAAGACACTGACGCCAGGCGCGGGGCGGGCCAGAGCTCCGCCTCCGGCCCATACAAAGGGAAGCCCACGTCTTAAGCCAATCAGAACACAGCCTCGCCCGAGCCGGGAACCGGAGAGCTGCGGGCGTGCGCAGACGCGCCTTTCCGGCCCCGGCCCCGGCCCCGGCCCCGCCCTGCCGGTCTCCGGGCTCCGCTTCCACAGCAGCTGGCTGCCTGCTGGTCACGTGCCAGGCGCCAGCCAAAGAGAACCGAGCTCCAGGTCTGTTTGGCGAATTTTCAGCCTGTCGGAGGAGCAGTGCCACCTGCAGTAGCAGGGTACACAGAGGGCTCAGGAATACAGGGCCCGCCCAGGGACTAGGAACAGCAAGCGATGGCTTTGCAGCCGGAGGGAAGGGAAGGGAGGAGACACAGGAGAGAGCGTTACGGTTAGGGTGACTCCATGAAAAACAGGATTTTGATGTGTGTGTATTTATTTATTTATTTATTTATTTATTTATTTATTTATTTAGAGACGGGTCTCTGTCCCTGGAGTGTGGTGGCGTGATCAGGGCTCACAGCAACCTCCACCTCCCGGGCTCAAGGGATCCTCCTGCTTCAGCCTCCCGAGTAGCTGGGATTACAGGCGTGCACCACCACACCCGGTTTTCTATTTTTAGTAGAGATGGGGTTTCGTCATGCTGCCCAGGCTGGTCTCCAACTCCTGAGCTAAAGTGATCCGCCCACCTCGGCCTCCCAAAGTGCTGTGATTACAGGCATGAGCCACCGCACCCAACAGCCACCCAGTTTTGTATTCTGCATGAAATTATTTTGAGGGAATACATGGCTTTATGTATTTGTGTAACCCCATAGAAACTGTACAACACAGACAGGAAACCTAATGTAAACCATGGGCTATAGTTTACAATAACTTATCAGTATTAGCTCATCAACAATAACAAATACACCAACTAATACAAAATGTCAATAGGGGAAACGGGGGGAATTGTACTAAAAATAAATTATTTTCAAATGCAAACTCAGGGAGTAGACTCAAGAGGTATCATGGACTCACTGACCATTAGGGTGGCAGGGAAGGGAGGACTCAAGGACCGTTGACAGGGCGTCTGGCTGGGTCATTATACTCAGGACAGCTGTAGATAAGCCCAATGAGCAGTCAGATGTCCACATCTGGAGCCCACGGGTATGTCGCAGAGCTGCTGTAGCCCAAAGCAGGTGTGATTAGGGAGAGAAAAGGTCTGAAGGTGAAGATGGGAGGAGAACTGAAGGCCACCAAGAGTGGGAGCCCTGCTGTTGAGCTTTGAGCCTAAGCGGCCCAGGCTTGTGCCACAAAACACATTCAGCGTGGCCAAGCAGACCTCCAAGGCAGGGTCTCTCCCTAAGCCCAGGGCCTCCTTCCCGGGGCCACAGCTGCTGAAGGCCATGAGACTGGGGAGTCCCACCTCCAAAGCTCTTCCCTTCTATTCGGACTGGCAGGATGCTCTGGGTCAAAAGGCTGAGGCTCACCTCCCCACCAGAGGACCTGGAGAAACACACCCTCTAAATGTGCACACGCACACACACGAAGTTCCCCAGTGCCACGGAGCGAATTTATTGTGAAAGCTTGTGGGGTGAGGAAGGGATGGGGCAGGCTCTAGGAGGCCGAGTCGGAGGCCTCTGAGCTGTCCTTGACATCTGTGCTCTCTGTGGTCTCGCTGACCTCGCTGAGGTCCTTGCTGTCCCCACCACTATCCTCGGCAGCCAGGCCCTTCTCCTCGCGACAGGCCTCTCCTGAGCTCGGAGGTGAATTGCCTTTGCTCTCCACCTTGTTCTCGATGGCACCCAGCACCATGTGCCTGCCCTTCTCCTTCAGCTCCAGGTGCCGCCTCAGCTGCCACCAGGAACCCAGGGAGAAGCAGGAGGTAAAGAGATGGGGCCTAAGTTTCCAGACAAAGGGAGCCTGGCCCTGTCGCTGGCTGAGGAGAGGGGCATAGTGAGGCAGCAGGGCTAGGCAGGACACGTGGGACTGAGTGGGGACACCTGGCTGGAGCCCCAGTCCACTGCTACCTGGGCTCACTGACTACCATGGAGGCCCCCACGACACAGCGTTGCCCCTTGACCAGCCCTGCCACCCAAGGAGCCTGGGGCAGAACCCGGACTCAGAACTCCCTCTGAGCAGGCAGGCCACCCACTGGTCCCCAGGCCTCCCCACTTCCCTTCCAAAAGCCTCCTCCCTCTGCCTCTCCCATCACCCTCCAGGCTGCTAGGCAGACGGCCTCCTCTAAAGCCCAACCTAGGAAACTGAGGTTGTGACTCCTGGCAACGTAGCCACAAGGGCTGGCATTCAAAGTTGGTTGCACCTCCAGCCACTGTCTCGGGGCTCCCCAATGCCACCCCCGCTTGCCTGGCTTGGCTTCATGCAGGCTCTTACCTCGTCGGCCATCTGAGTGAGGTCTCGCTTCATGGCATAGGCGTCTTCCCCATCTGCATAGTATTTGGGCTCCACTTCACTGATCCTGGGGGCAGAGGGTAGAGAGCAAGGAGGAAGACCCATACCTGGGGGACACCCTCCTCCACTCCTGGTATCATGGCTACTGGAGCAAGATGCCATGTTTTCTTCCTGAAGGGCTCCTTCCTGAGACAGCAAGTCCAGTGTGACCTGCCCTCTGTTCTCTCCAGCAAAGGCTCCAGGAAACAGCGGCCCGCCCCACCCCTGTCCTGCCCCCGTTCTGTGTCCTTAGCCTGGCTACTAAGGATTCACTTCTGTGGTTTCTTGTGAGCTGAATTCCTGAATTCAGCCTTCCCCTTCCCTCCCTGCCCTGCGTCCTGTCCCTTACTGAGCTGCCTCACAACAGCCATCAGAACCCAGGAAAGACAGTGAGCTGTTTAGGGGAGTCATCCCTCGGCAGCACGGGCCCTGCCTGAGCAGCTCAGGGGCCATGCCTGCACTGGGAGGCATGTGTGCAGACTCGGGTGGCCATGTCCCTGGAAGGGGAGCTGGACTCAGTGGCCTAGGCTGGCCCTGCCAGGCCTAAGACATGAGGATTGTTGACTTAGCTATAAAGCAGTTCCCACCAGACATCCTCATCTGGGTCACAGATCCCTCTTGCCAGCATCCAGCCCAGAGGCCACTGCCCTTCCCAACAGTCCCTCCTCTTCACCCCTACCAAACAGGGGCTGACTGCAGTTAGTGTCCCTCCACGGGCAGCCCACCCCAGCTTCACTTGCAAGCACTTTTTTCCACTGTCTACTGGGCATGCTGACTGCTAGGTTCTCTCTCCTATGCTAGGCACACGGGGCCTCCCGGTCCTCAGGCAGACCTGCCCCATCCACTAGGCTGCCTGGCCGCCGGTCCTTCCTTCCTGAACGTGCATTCTCCTTGATTCTGCTCTCTCTTGGATTCTTCCAGGTGCTTGGCCATGCTATGATCTGCTCACGCCAGGGACCCACACCTCTTTATTCCCAAACATTACTAAGCAGCCCGTGTGCCCTTCACCAGCCTCTGCCAGCATGGGCCAGAGCTCCTCCATCACAACACACACGGAGCACGTTTCAGCAGGCAGGTGCTGTTCTCCATGCCGGCTTTTCAACCATCAGCCACCGAGTGAATGTGGAGGCAACCTGGCAGCACTGGGGTCCACAGCGTCCTCCCCACATCCGGCCCACCCCTAGCCTGGAAGGCAACTCAGCCGGTCTCAGGTGCCCTGATGGGCCAGACCTGGGGCCAACCCCAGCCCACGAGAAAACTCGAGATCTACTTACTGAAAGTTGAGGGTGTTGGAATAGAGGTGCAGGGCGGCCCGGTTACTGCAGGGGAACAAGGCACTGCTGAGCTGCACAGACATGGCCAGGGAGGGGTAGCACGTCCAGTGCCTGCCCCTCCTCTTGGTCCCTCCTTCACCCCAATCCCACTTCCTGGATCTTCACCAAAAGCCGAGGTACCCCAGGACCCCCGTCAAGGCAATATCTCTCCCCCTCAATCCCCCTTCCCTCAGCCCGGCTTCCACCTCTTCCTGACATGCAGGGAGACGTATTTGGCATTGAAGTTCTCTATCATGGCTCGAGAGGCCTGGTCCATCAGTTTCTGAGCCAGACCGAGGCGCCGGTGGGAACGCTTCACAGCCTGGTAGGAGAAGAGCAGAGAGCGGGTGAAGGACTGGGACCTTGAGGGCTGCCTCAACTAACCCCCACTTCCACCCCCACCAGAGAGCCTGAGTGAACCTTACATACCAATGAAGTGATATGTCCATGGGGCACATCATCTGGGTCCTCTTCCCTGGAGAGGGAGAAAGCAGAGGCTGCAAAGGAGCTCAGTGTAGGCACAGCCACCCCCACCCCCCGCCATCTGTAAAGTGGATATGCAAATTCTAGGCTGGCCCTACAGCCCCCTAAGACCCCAGCTGGGGGAGAGCCAGGAGCCTCTTGGATCAGAGCAGCTGATCCTGCCACCCTCTACTGCCTGAAAACCCCATGCCTGCCAGGTATGGGGCACACGCCTATAGTTCCAGCTACTCGGCAGGCCGGGTCAAGAGGATTGCTTGAGCCCAGGAGTTCGAGACCAGCCTGGACAACACTTTTTTTGTCTCTACAAAAAAAAAAAAATCAAAAAATTAGCTGGGTGTGGTGGCGCATGCCTGTGGTCTCAGCTACTTGGGAGGCAGAGGTGAGAGGATCACTTGAGCCTGGGAAGTTGAGGCTGCAGTGAGCCATGATCATGCCACTGCACTCCAGCCTGGGCAACAGAGCAAGACCCTATCTCAAAAAATAAAAATAAAAAAAGAAATGAGCTGTCAACCCACGCAAAGACAAGGCAGAAGCTTAAATGTGCACTACTAAGTGAAAAAAAGCCAGCCTGAAAAGGCTGTATACAGTATGATTCCAACTCTATGACATCCTGGAAAAGGGAAAAACTATACAGACAGTAAAAAATCAGTGGTTGCCAGGGGTTAAGAGGAAGGGATAAATGCGTGAAACACAGTGAAACTATCCTGTGATAATATAAAGGTGGACACATATCATTTGGTCAAAACCATGGGGCTTACAACACAAAGAGAAGTGCAGGGGGGTTTAGTTAATATTAATATATCGGCTGGGTGCAGTGGCTAACGCCTGTGATCCTAGCACTTTGGGAGGCTGAGGTGGGTGGAACACCTGAGGTCAGGAGTTCGAGACCAGCCTGGCCAACATAGTGAAACCCCATCTCTACTAAAAAAATTTAAAAATTAGCCAGATGTGGTGTCACATGCCTGTAATCCCAACTACTAGGAAGGCTGAGGCAGGAGAATCACTTGAACCCAGGAGGTGGAGCTTGCAGTGAGCCAAGATCACGCCACTGCACTCCAGCCTGGGCAACAGAGCAAGACTCCGTCTCAAAAAAAAAATAATAATAATAATAGTAATATATCACATTAGTTTATCACTTGTCACAAGTGGACCACACAAATCCAACATGCTACTAATAGAGGAAACTGGCAGGGAGGGAATGCTGAGGGGTTCTATGGAACTCCATGTCCTTTCTGTTCAATTTTTGTATAAACTTTCAACTGTACTGAAAAGAAAGAGCCTATTCATTTTTTTAAAGCCCACAGAGGCATCCACCAGACACGTGTAGCTTCTGTCTTCCTCCTTGGTGACTCACATTTTGGCCAGGACATACCCCACAATCTTCCCATTCTCGTCCTCAGCAATGTAAGAGAGCTGGTGACAGAGAGGAAAAGAGAGTGAGAAAACTTCATGTTGGAGCTGGAGGAGCCCTTTAGAGGGACACAAGCTGGACGAGTGGCCAGTTGTGTGATGGCTCATGACCTCCAGGCTGGGTGACTTGGTCTCCCCCGCGCCACACTGTGCCCTGCCCATGCCCAGAAAGAAGATGCAATGTGGGGATCCTGCCCGATGCCCCTATTCTCTGCTCCCTTCAGGCGCCGCCTTTTCCTTTGCCCCTGCCTGCCAGCTGAAAACACTAGGGACGTCACCAACCATACAGCCCCCTGGGCTCTGACAGACTTGTCCACTCCCTCCAAGATGGCCCGATTGGATTTTCCTCGGCCTGGTTTCCCCCACGCCCAAATTCAGAAGCTGCCCACCTGGGGCCAGGAAAGGCCATGGTAGAAGTAGTATTTCATCTGGTAGTTCTCGGGCAGGCAGAGGAGGTTGCAGTGCTGCATGTTCATTAGGTCCTCTGGCTGCAAGGAAGGAGGGCAGTGGAACGCGCTCAGTCCAAGGCGCCGGTGACCACGGGTGAGAAGTCTGCTCCCCGTCGGTCTGCTCGGCCCCCCTCCCTCGGGGCTGAGCAGGCGCTGTGACGATCTGACTTTGCACAACGCCCAGAGCACAGGAACAGCAGTGGGCGCCCGGAGGTCCCCGGAGCCCACCCAACGCAGGCCCGACATCACGCAAACAGGAGGGAATCGCAGCCCCGGCCCCGCGCCCCGGCCTCTTCGGCGGGCTGGGCCAGCCCGATAGGTCCAGCGGCCGCAGGCACACGCAGGTCCACCGGGCCGGGCTCGGCCAGGGCCCTCGGGAGCATGCGCAGCAGCCACCGGGCCCGGCGCCCACGCGGCGCGGACAGCCTCCCGCCCGGGGCGCTCACCCTCGCATTGCGGATGTTCATAACGGCGGCGGGGCTCGCGGGTCCCAGCGGATCGTGAAGGCGCAGTCAGCTGCCGCCGCGCTCCGAAGCGACGCCGGGACAGCGGGGGCTGGGACCGGGGCTCGGCTCGCTGGGCGGTGGCGGAAGGGGCGGTGCGCGCCGGGCCGGCCACCGGCCGGAAGTGCACGGCCGCCGGGCCCGTCCTCCCGGCCGCTTGGCCAATGCGCGGGACAGGCCAGCGCGCGAGGCGGGCCAATGCGCGCAGCCGGTCAGCGCGGGGCGGGCCTGGGGGCGGGGCGGGCCTGGGGGCGGGGCGGGCGCTGCCCCGGAGCTGGAGCAGGCCCCTCCCTCGGCGCCGCAGCCCCGGTCCCGCGAGCCCACAGACACGCGCACAGCCGCAGGTGGAGCAGACTCAGCCTTTATTCCGCGCCTCGACGGGCGGGGGTGGGGACGGGCGTGGGCGTGGGGGCGGGGCGGCTCAGCAGGGCGCCCAGCATCTCCTCGCACATGGCTAGGCACCGCGGCACGTGGAAGCAGCCTGCGGGTGGAGGCGGGCAGGTAGTGAGGGCCGGGGGCAGCCGAGAGGCGCAACCCCTGCGGCCCCGCCCTGTCCCCCACTCACCTTTGAAAGGACCTCCCTTGATGGAGAGGGCCACCTTGCCCTCTCGGCTCAGGTAGCCAAACCATTCCCCGTACTCGGGATCGCGAAACTGGAATAACAGAGACAGTGACAGCTAGCGCCTGCAGGACCCGCCCAGATGCCACTGCATCGCTACCAGGGGTCAGAGCCTGGGTTGATCCCAGGTAACATGGCTCCAGAACCAGCGATCTGAACCGCGACACTGCGTCCTCCACAAAGATGAAAGCAGGGGTGGGCGCAGCAAGCAGGGCTACAACTATATAACCGACTGGGCAAGGGGACGAGACACTGCTAGATGGAATGAAAGAACCCTGCCCTGGGATGTAGAAGCGTTCTCTATCAAGCCAGGCGCTGTGGCTCGCGCCTGAAATCCAGCACTTTGGGAGGCCGAGGCGGGCGGATCACCTGAGGTCAGAAGTTCAAGATCAGCCTGGACAACATGGTGAAACCTCATCTCTACTGAAAACACAAAATTAGCTGGGTGTGGTGGCGCACCTGTAATCCCAGCTACTCGGGAGGCTGAAGCGGGAGAATCGCTTGAACACAGGAGGCGGAGGTTGCAGTGAGCCGAGATCAGGCCATTGTGCTCCAGCCTGGGTGACAGAGCAAGACTCCATCTCAAAGAAAGAAAGAAAGAAAAGAAAGGAAAGAAAGAAGGAAGGAAGGAAGGAAAGAAAGAAGAAAGAAAGAAAAAGGTTCTCTATCGTGATTGTAGTGGTGGTTACGTTGATTTAAAGAAACAAAGAACCCTGATGGAGGAAACGACCTGTCATGAAACTCTTAAGATGTGACTCCCTTGGAGCTCCCATTCCCAGCTTCACAGGCCTGTCTTCCAGTAGATGTACAATCTCATCTGACTCCTGTCCTGGCTCACCATTGGTCCCAAATGCATCTCGTCGTCCGTCTGCCCCTGCCCAGTGCCCATTCCACTCTCTTCCCTTCTCTCTCCACTACCATTCCTTGGGGCACCTGTCTCAGGAAGGCTTGTCAGTTCAGCCTCTTCTCCAAAGGATCATGGAATCAATTACATTGAAGTCCAGTATGAAAATGTCTCTTTAAATGGTGGCCCATAAGAGTTGGTGTATTCTTCTTCGTAGGAAGTAAAACTAGTCCTGGGCTGGGCACAGTGGCTCACGCCTGTAATCCCAGCACTTTGGGAGGCCGAGGCGGGAGGATCACTTGAGTCCAGGAGTTTAAGACCAGCCTGGGAAACATAGTGAGACCCCATCTATACAAAAAAAAAATTAAAGAATTAGCTGGGTGTGATGGTACACAGCTGTAGTCCCAGCTACCTGGGCAGCTGAGGTGGGAGGATCGCTTGAGCCCAGGAGGTTGAGGCTGCAGTGAGCCATGATCGTGCCACTGCACTCAGTCTGGGCGATAGAGACCCTGTCTCAAAAAAATAAAAAAATAATAATTAATAAATACTACTAGTTCTGTGTGTATTCATTCTATCTTTTGAGTTACATTGTTCAAGTCCTTATTTTTTGACTACTTGACATGACACAGGAAGGTAAAGAAGAATTTCCCTCAATGTCTGGATTTTTGTCTTCTGTATTCTGTTATGTTGGTTGATGCATAATGACTTACCTGTTTTGTTTGTTTGTTTGTTGGTTGGTTGGTTTTTTGGTTTTTATTTATTTATTTATTTATTTATTTATTGAGACGGAGTCTCGCTCTGTCGCCCAGGCTGGAGTGCAGTGGCCGGATCTCAGCTCACTGCAAGCTCCGCCTCCCGGGTTTACGCCATTCTCCTGCCTCAGCCTCCCGAGTAGCTGGGACTACAGGCGCCCACCACCTCACCCGGCTAGCTTTTTGTATTTTTTAGTAGAGACGGGGTTTCACTGTGTTAGCCAGGATGGTCTTGATCTCCTGACCTCGTGATCTGTCCGTCTCGGCCTCCCGAAGTGCCGGGATTACAGGCTTGAGCCACAGCGCCCGGCCGGTTTTTGTTTTTTTAAGACAGAGTTTCGCTCTTGTCGCTCAGACTGGAGTGCAGTGGCGTGATATCAGCTCGCTGCCACCTTCACGTCCCAGGTTCCAGTGATTCTCCTGCTTCAGCCTCCTGAGTAGCTGGGATTACAGGCACCTGCCACCACGCCTGGCTAATTTTCTGTATTTTTAGTAGAGATGGGGTTTCACCATGTCAGCCAGGCTGTTCTTGAACTCCTGACCTCAAGTGATCCGCCTGCCTCGGCCTTTCAAAGTGCTGGAATGATGGGCGTGAGCCAAGGCACCCAGCCCAATTTTTGTATTTTTAGTAGAGACGGGGTTTCGCCATGTTGGCCAGGCTGGTCCAGAACTCCTGACCTCAGGTGATCTACCCGCCTCTGTCTCCTAAAGTGCTGAGATTACAGGTGTGAGCCACCATACCCAGCCAATTTACCTGTTAATCATAGCTTTTGTAATTGTTTAATGTCATCTATATCTTATTATTTCATTTTTGAGTTATCACTGGTGGCCCCTAATACATACTCTATGAATGCATTAAATATTTTTTTTTTTTTTTTTTTTTTTTTTTTTTGAGACGGAGTCTTGCTCTGTCGCCCAGGCTGGAGTGCAGTGGCCGGATCTCAGCTCACTGCAAGCTCCGCCTCCCGGGTTTACGCCATTCTCCTGCCTCAGCCTCCCGAGTAGCTGGGACTACAGGCGCCCGCCACGTCGCCCGGCTAGTTTTTTGTATTTTTTAGTAGAGACGGGGTTTCACCATGTTAGCCAGGATGGTCTCGATCTCCCGACCTCGTGATCCGCCCGTCTCGGCCTCCCAAAGTGCTGGGATTACAGGCTTGAGCCACCGCGCCCGGCCATGAATGCATTAAATATTAAGATATAGCTGCAGGTCTAACAACCCTGGTGGTTTGGAAGTAGTGATGAGCATATGTGATACTTGCAGATGTCTCTCTAACTGCAATGCAATATCAACACATCTGGGATTTCTATCGGTGACAAAGCCAGGCACTTCTATTACCAATGTGGTTCACTGCCTCCACTCATAATGGAAGCAAATGCTAGTTTCCGTTAGAGGTTAGTACAAATACAGATGTGATTCTCCACCCCCGGTTTCGAAGCCCACACACCCCAGAATAAGATCCCCTGCTATAGTCCTCCCAGTACCAGGGTTTACCAGTGGAGTCGGAGTCGTGGCTTTAGAAACACATGATGAATCTTCATTCATTCACCACCCAGGCCTTGCCACCACTGGGTGCCATGTCCTTTCCTGCATTCAGCAGCTCGAGGTGCCTCCTGGGCAGCAGTCAGGACAGCTTATCACTCTGCTCCTAGCACTTGGGCCTCAGGGGGCCCCTGGTTTGGTCTTCTTCCTACATCACCACTGATTCCTGTCTCCTTTGCTGGGCCTCCATTTCCCTTTTTGCCTCATAGATCTCAGCAGCATCTGTACTCTTCTTTTTTTTTGAAACCAAGTCTTGCTGTTGTTCCCCAGGCTGGAGTGCGCAATGGTGCGATCTCGGCTCACTGCAACCTCTGCCTCCTGGGTTCAAGCGATTCTCCTGCCTCAGCCTCCCAAGTAGCTGGGATTACAGGCTCCTGCCACCATGCTTGGATAATTTTTGTATTTTTAGTAGAGACGGGGTTTCACCATGTTGGCCAGACTGGTCTTGAGAGACGGGGTTTCACCGTGTTGGCCAGACTGGTCTTGAACTCTTGACTTCAGGTGATCTGCCCACCTCAGTCTCCCAAAGTGCTGGGATTACAGGCATGAGGCACCACGCCCGGCCTTTTTTTTTTTGAGACATAGTCTTGCTCTGTTGCCCAGCTCAGGCTGGAGTGCAGTGGTGTGATCATAACTCACTGCAGCCTCAAACTCCTGGGCTTAAGCAGTCCTCCTGCCTCAGCCTCCTGAGTAGCTAGGACTACAGGTGTGCATCACACCCAGGTAATTTAAAAAATTTTTTTGTAGAGACCAGGTCTCACTATGTTGCCCAGACTGGTTTTGAACTCCTGGGTTCAAGTGATCCTCCCGCCTCATCCTCCCAAAGTGCTAGGATTATAGGCATGAGCCACTGTGCCAGGCAGCATCTACATTCTTATGATATTGAAAACATTCATGGTGAGTCCAGATCTCTCCATCTGAACTAGAGACTCAGGAATCCCACTGCTGCTCCACCAGACTCTGAACCCTCTGTCCCCACCAGTTCCCACCTGGGCCAGCCCTCATTGGCTGGGATGACAGCTACAGCTTCCTCTGCTATCCCAGTTTCTGCCCTATACCCTACAGGCTTCCCCCATAACACCCTCCCCCTCCAAACCCCAGGACCCAGGTAACAGTGGAATCAGACCAGGCAGCTGGAGTCCATCCCTTGCCTACTCTGCCTTTATCCTTCCAGGCTGCCAGGCCCCCCTGCTGTGCCACATGCCCAGACTCCCAGTCCCTCAGACACACCCCTGATTGACTTGGCCCCTGTTCAGTGCTTCCCCGTTGCCACCCCATAGGTAAGAGCCCCCCACAACCCTCTCCAGTGGTATTATTCCCACAGCTGTCACTCTCACCACCACCTAGGTCTGCTTGCTAACAGTCTGCTCTCCCGGCCCCCACCACCAAAATTTGAGCTCTAGGAGGACAGGGGCTTCTTTGTTGACTGAACGAACAGCACTGGGGCTCCAGAAACTCTCAGACCAGCTGAGCGACTGTGCTCAGCAAGGGGGCAAGAGCACAGCCCGGCCAGACTCCCCCCATTACCCCATTCAGCCTCTAGAGGGGACAAGGAGGCAGCGCTCACCTGGCGGAAGGTGTACTCAGCCACTTGGTAGAAGAGGCGCAGCAGCACAGGGTCCCCACTCTCACTGTAACCCATGAGGAAGGCAATCATGGCTTCGCTGTGTGGCCACCAGAGCTTCATGGCCCACTCCAGCTGAGGGGAGAGCAGGGGCAGGCATCTCAGCAGGACACTCCCCTCCCCAACTTTCCAGACCTGGCTGTATCTCCATTGACCCAAGCTACTGGAGGTGAATTGGGACACCTTTGGAGGTTCTGAAGGACCCTCCCAGTGACATCAGCTTCCTGAGCTGTAGGTCCTTGCATGGACACCAGGGCTCCAGACGAATGGCACATACGTCTGAGCATCAGCGTTTCACCAGCTCCCTGGTGGCTTCCATATGACACGGGACTGGGGAGCACTGGTGTCAGAGGCGTGTGAACCAGAGCAACTCCATCTTAAATAGGAGCTGGGTCAAATGAAGCTGAAACCTACTGGGCTGCATTCCCAGACGGTTGAGGCATTCTAAGCCACAGGACGAGATAGGAGGTCAGCACAAAATACAGGTCATAAAGACCTTGCTGATAAAACAGGTTGCAGTAAAGGAGCCAGCCAAAACCCACCAAAACCAAGGTGGCCATGAGAGTGACCTCTGGTGGTCCTCACTGCTATACTCCCACTAATGCCACGACAGTTTACAAATGCCATGGCGACATCAGGAAGTTACTCTATACGGTCTAAAAAGGGTAGGCATGAATAATCCACCCCTTGTTTAGCATATCATCAATAAATAACCATAAAAATGGGCAACCAGCCAGGTGCGGTGGCTCTCGCCTGTAATCCCAGCACTTTGGGAGGACGAGGTGGGTGGATCACCTGAGGTCGGGAGTTCGAGACCAGCCTAACCAACATGGAGAAATCCCGTCTCCACTAAAAATACAAAATTAGCCGGGCATGGTGGCCCATGCCCATAATCCTAGCTACTCGGGAGGCTAGGGCAGGAGAATCGCTTGAACCTGGGAAGCAGAGGTTGCAGTGAGCCGAGATGGCGCCATTGCGCTCCAGCCTGGGCAACAAGAACAAAACTCCACCTCAAATAAATAAATAAATAAATAAATTAATTAATTAATTAAATAAAATAAAATAAAAAATAAAAAGGCAACCAGCAGCCCTCAGGCCTGCTCTGCCTATGGAGTAACCATTCTTTTATTCCTT